>NC_136270.1:49020740-49276102 GCF_964187855.1 Myxine glutinosa
ATGCTAACACAAGTGCAAAAAGTGGTTTTGCAACACTAATACAAGTGTGAAAAGTGGTTTACAACAGTAGCACGAGTGCAGAAAGTGGTTTGCAATGCTAACACAAGTGTAGAAAGTGGTTTTCAACAGGAGCACAAGTGCGATAAGTGGTTTTGCAACACTAGCACAAGTGCAGAAAGTGGTTTTACTCCACTAGCACAAGTGCGAAAGTGGTCTGCAACACTCGCTCAAGTGCGGAAAGTGGTTTTCAACACCAGCACAAGTGTGGAAAATGGTTTTGCAACACTAACACAAGTGCGAAAAGTGGTTTTGCAACATTAACACAAGTGCGAAAAGTGGTTTACAACAGTAGCACGAGTGCGGAAAGTGGTTTGCAACACTAACACAAGTGTAGAAAGTGGTTTTCAACATGAGCATAAGTGCGGAAAGTGGTTTTCAATGCCAGCACACGTGTGGAAATTGGTTTTGCAACACGAAGACAAATGCGAGTTTTCGTTTTCAACACTAGCACAAGTGCAAAAAGTGGTTTTTCAACACTAACCCAAGTGCAAAAAGTGGTTTTCAATGCCAGCACAAGTGCGGAAAATGGTTTTGCAAAACTAACACAAGTGCGAAAAGTGGTTTTGCATCACTAACACAAGTGCGAAAAGTGGTTTTGCAACACTAACACAAATGTGAAAGTGAGCTTTGCAACACTAACACAAGTGCAATAAGTGGTTTTGCAACACCAACTCAAGTGCGAAAAATGGTTTTCAACGCCAGTACGAGCGTGGAAAGTGGTTTTTGCATCACTAACACAAGTGCAAAAAGAGGTTTTGAACACGAACAGGAGCGCAAAAAGTGGTTTTCAACATTAGCACAATTGGAAAAAGTGGTTTTCAATGCCAGCACAAGTGCCCAAAATTGTTTTGCAATATGAGCACATGTGTGAAAAGTGGTTTTCCAACACTAACCCAAGTGCAAAAAGTGGTTTTCAATGCCAGCACAAGTGCGGAAAGTAGTTCTGCAACACCAGCTCAAGTGTGGAAAGTGGTTTTCAACACAAGCACAATTGTGGAAAATGGTTTTGCAAAACTAACACAAGTGCGAAAAGTGGTTTTGCATCACTAACACAAGTGCGAAAAGTGGTTTTGCAACACTAACACAAATGTGAAAGTGAGCTTTGCAACACTAACACAAGTGCAATAAGTGATTTTCAATGCCAGTCCGAGTGTGGAAAGTGGTTTTTGCAACAATAACACGAGGGCGAAAAGTGGCTTTCAACATTAGCACGTGTACGGAAAGTGTTTTCAATGCCAGCACAAGTGTGGAAATTGGTTTTGAAACACGAAGACGAAGGCGAATTGTGGTTTTCAACACCAGCGCAAGTGCGAAAAGTGGTTTTGCAACACTAACACAAGTGTGAAAAGTGGTTTTCAACACGAACACAATTGCAAAAAGTGGTTTTCAACACTAACCAAAGTGCGGAAAGTTGTTTTCAACACCAGCACATGTGCGGAAAGTGGTTTTCCAACACAGGCACAAGTGCAGAATGTGGTTTTCAACATGATCGCAAGTGTGGAAAGTGGTTTTGCAACACTAGCTCAAGTGCAGAGAGTGGTTTTCAACACCAGCACATGTGAGAAAAGTGGTTTTGCAACACTAACACATGTGAGAAAAGTGGTTTTCCACATTAGCACAAGTGCGATAAGTGGTTTTCAACATGAGCACAAGTGCGATAAGTGGTTTTGCAATACTAACCCAATTGCGAAAAGTGGTGGTTTTCAACACGAGCACAAGTGCGGAAAGTGGTTTTCAATGCCAGCACACGTGTGGAAATTGGTTTTGCAACACTAAGACAAGTGCGAAAGTGATTCTGCAACACTCGCTGAAGTGCGGAAAGTGGTTTTCAACACCAGCACAAGTGTGGAAAAAGGTTTTGCAACACTAACACAAGTGCGAAAAGTGGTTTCAACAGTAGCACGAGTGCGGAAAGTGGTTTGCAACACTAACACAAGGGTGGAAAGTGGTTTTTCAACTTGAGCCCAAGTGCGATAAGTGGTTTTGCAACACTACCCATTTGCGAAATGTGGTTTTCAACACCAGCACAAGTGCGGAAAGTGGTTTTCAACACCAGCACAAGTGTGGAAAATGGTTTTGCAACACTAACACAAGTGCGAAAAGCGGTTTTGCAACACTAACACAAGTGCGAAAGTGGTTCTGCAACACCAGCTCAAGTGCGGAAAGTGGTATTCAATGCCAGCACAAGTTTGGAAAGTGGTTTTGCAACACTAACACAAGTGCAAAAAGTGGTTTTCAACGCCAGCACAAGTGCCCAAAGTTGTTTTGCAATATGAGCACATGTGTGAAAAGTGGTTTTCAATGCCAGCACAAGTGTGGACAGTGGTTTTGCAACACTAACACAAGTATGGAAAGTGGTTTTCAACACGTGCACAAGTGGATTAAGTGGTTTTGCAACACCAAGACAAATGCGAATTGTGGTTTACAACACTAGCGCAAGTGCGAAAAGTGGATTTGCAACACTAACATAATGCGAAAAGTGGTTTTGCAACACTAACACAAGTGCGAAAGTGGTTTTGCATCACTAACACAAGTGCGAAAGTGGTTTTGCAACACCAACTCAAGTGCGATAAATGGTTTTCAACGCCAGTACGAGCGTAGAAAGTGGTTTTTCCAACACTAACACAAGTGCAAAAAGAGGTTTTGAACACGAACAGGAGCGTAAAAAGTGGTTTTCAACACTAGCAGAAGTGGAAAAAGTGGTTTTCAATGCCAGCACAAGTGCAGAAAATGGTTTTGCAAAGCTAACACAAGTGCGAAAAGTGGTTTTGCAACACTAACACAAATGTGAAAGTGAGCTTTCCAACACTAACACAAGTACAATAAGTGGTTTTCAATGCCAGCACAAGTGTGGAAATTGGTTTTGAAACACGAAGACAAATGCGAATTGTGGTTTTCAACACCAGCGCAAGTGCGAAAACTTGTTTTGCAACACTAACACAAGTGTGAAAAGTGGTTTTCAACACGAACACAATTGCAAAAAGTGGTTTTCAACACTAACCAAAGTGCGGAAAGTTGTTTTCAACACCAGCACATGTGCGGAAAGTGGTTTTGCAACACAGGCACAAGTGCAGAACGTGGTTTTCACCATGATTGCAAGTGTGGAAAGTGGTTTTGCAACACTAGCTCAATTGCAGAGAATGGTTTTCAACACCAGCACATGTGAGAAAAGTGGTTTTGCAACACTAACACGTGTGAGACAAATGGTTTTGCAACACTAACACAAGTGCGAAAAGTGGTTTTCAACATTAGCACAAGTGCGATAAGTGGTTTTCAACATGAGCACAAGTGCGATAAGTGGTTTTCAACATGAGCGCAAGTGCGATAAGTGGTTTTGCAATACTAACCCAATTGCGAAAAGTGGTGGTTTTCAACACGAGCACAAGTGCGGAAAGTGGTTTTCAATGCCAGCACACGTGTGGAAATTGGTTTTGCAAAACGAAGACAAGTGCAAAAGTGGTTCTGCAACACTCGATGAAGTGCGGAAAGTGGTTTTCAAAACCAGCACAAGTGTGGAAAAAGGTTTTGCAACACAAACACAACTGCGAAAAGTGGTTTACAACAGTAGCACGAGTGCGGAAAGTGGTTTGCAACACTAACACAAGTGTGGAAAGTGGTTTTCAACTTCAGTCCAAGTGCGATAAGTGGTTTTGCAACACTACCCATTTGCGAAATGTGGTTTTCAACACCAGCACAAGTGCGGAAAGTGGTTTTCAATGCCAGCACAAGTTTGGAAAGTGGTTTTGCAACACTAACACAAGTGCAAAAAGTGGTTTTCTACGCCAGCACAAGTGCCCAAAGTTGTTTTGCAATATGAGCACATGTGTGAAAAGTGGTTTACAATGCCAGCACAAGTGCGGACAGTGGTTTTGCAACACTAACACAAGTGCAAAAAGTGGTTTGGCAACACTAACACAAGTGTGATAAGTGGTTTTCAATGCCATTACGAGTGCGAAAGTGATTTTGCAACACTAACACAAATGTGGAAAGTGGTTTTCAACACAAGCGCAAGTGCGGAAAGTGGTTTTGCAACACGAATACAAGTGTGGAAAGTGGTTTTCAACATGAGCACAAGTGCGATAAGTGGTTTTGCAATACTAACCCAATTGCGAAAATTTGGTGGTTTTCAACACGAGCACAAGTGCGGAAAGTGGTTTTCAATGCCAGCACACGTGTGGAAATTGGTTTTGCAACACGAAGACAAATGCGAGTTGTGGTTTTCAACACGAACGTAAGTGCAAAAAGTGGTTTTGCGACACTAATACAACTGCGAAAGTGGTTTTCAATGCCAGCACAAGTGCGAAAAGTGGTTCTGCCACACTAACATAAGTGCGAAAATTGGTTTTGCAACACTACCACAAGTGCGAAAATGCTTTTGCAACACGAACACAAGTGCAAAAGTGGTTTTGCAACACTAACACAAGTGCGAGAAATGGTTTTCAACGCCAGTACGAGCACGGAAAGTGGTTTTTGCAATACTAACACAAGTGCAAAAAGTGGTTTTGAATACTAACAGGAGCGCGAAAAGTGGTTTTCAACACTAGCAGAAATGGAAAAAGTGGTTTTCAACGCCAGCACAAGTGCCCAAATTTGTTTTGCAAATGAGCACATGTGTGAAAAGTGGTTTTCAATGCCAGCATATGTGTGGACAGTGGTTCTACAACACTAACACAAGTGCAAAAAGTGGTTTTCAATGCCAGCACCAGTGCGAAAAGTGGTTCTGCATCAATAGCTCAAGTGCATAAAATAGTTTTCAATGCCAGCACAAGTGCGGAAAGTAGTTCTGCCTCACTAGCTCAAGTGTGGAAAGTGGTTTTCAACACCAGCACAAGTGCGGAAAATGGTTTTGCAACACTAACACAAGTGTGAAAAGTGGTTGTGCATTACGAACACATGTGCGAAAAGTGGTATTGCAACACTAACACAACTACGAAAGTGGATTTGCAACACTAACCCAATTGCGAAAAGTGGTTTTCAACATTAGCGCGTGTACGGAAAGTGGTTTTCAATACCAGCACTATTGTGGAATTTGGTTTTGCAACACTAAGACAAATTGCGAATTGTGGTTTTCAACATGAGCACAAGTGCGACAAGTGGTTTTGCAACACTATCCATTTGCGGAAAGTGGTTTTCAATGCCAGCACACGTGTGGAAATTGGTTTTGCAACACGAAGAAAAATGCGAGTTGTGGTTTTCAACACGAGCACAAGTGCAAAAAGTGGTTTTGCAACACCAACACAAGTGCGAAAGTGGTTCTGCAACACTAGCTCAAGTGCGGAAAGTGGTATTCAACGCCAGCACAAGTGTGGAGAGTGGTTTTGCAACACGAGCTCAAGTGCGGAAAGTGCTTTTCAACACAAGCACAAGTGCGAAAAGTGGTTTGGCAACACTAATACAAGTGCGATAAGTGGTTTTCAATGCCAGTACGAGTGCGGAAAGTGGTTTTTGCAACAATAACACAAGTGCGAAAAGTGGTTTTCCAACACTAACACAAGTTTGGAAAGTGGCTTTCATCCGGCTTTCATCAAAGTGGCTTACAAGGCTTTCATCCGCAGCTCAATGGAATACTGTTCTCCACTATGGGCCAGTGCTTCTGCCTCACACCTAGCTCGGCTTCACGCTGTTGAAACCAAAGCTTTCAGAATCATTGGAATCTCCCGCGATGAAGCTATCTCTGAGGGCCTTTCACTCACACACCGCAGGCAGGTCGGTGGTCTTTCTGTCTTCTACCGACTCCTCTCCGGCCTTGCTCCCCCAGCTCTCTCTGTGATCTGTCCCCCAAATATTCCTACAGGTCTCACAAGATCTGCCAGCAACCCTGTGATGGTTAAACTGCCGAAATCTCGGCTTTCTGCTCACCTTCACTCTTTCATTCCACTTTTCTCCCGCCTCTGGAACAAACACCCCCACTCCCTTCAATACCACTCCTCCCTCCAGGTCTTTAAAACAGCTGTTCACCACCATCTCTTATCTTCCCCCATCCAAAACTTTGATCTTTTCTACCCCCACTAATTCACCCCAGATCCACCTTGTTTGAAATTCCAACTTCTTTCCTCGAAGTCCTGGCAGTGTCCATATGTTTTATACCTCTCCCACCCCCCCTCCCCTTCCCATGCCTCCCCACCAAAGCCCTCTCCCTCCCACAGATCTCTCAATGTCTCCATGTCTCTCGGTCCCTGCTCTCAAATGTTGTGTTTGTGTCCTTCCCCCTCTCTCCCCATCTTGTCTACCGCTCCCGATGTTATATGTTTTATGTGTCGGTTCGTTTTTCTGTGTGATTAATGTTCGCTCTTTCACGAGCCTCGATCTTGTATACAAAAAAAGAAAAAAAAAGTGGTTTTCAACACAAGCACAAGTGCGATAAGTGGTTTTGCAACACCAAGACAAATGCGAATTGTGGTTTTCAAAACGAGCGCAACTGCGAAAAGTGGATTTGCAACACTAACACAAGTGTGAAAAGTGGTTTTGCAACACTAACACAAGTGCGAAAGTGGTTTTGCAACACTAACACAAGTGCGAAAAGTGGTTTACAACAGTAGCACGAGTGCGGAAAGTGGTTTGCAACACTACCCATTTGCGAAAAGTGGTTTTCAACACTAGCACAAGTGCGGAAAGTGGTTTTCAATGCCAGCACACGTGTGGAAATTGGTTTTGCAACACGAAGACAAATGCGAGTAGTGGTTTTCAACACTAGCGCAAGTGCAAAAAGTGGTTTTGCTACACTAACACAAGTGCGAAAGTGGTTCTGCAACACCAGCTCAAGTGCGGAAAGTGGTATTCAACGCCAGCACAAGTGTGGAAAGTGGTTTTGCAACACTAGCAGAAGTGGAAAAAGTGGTTTTCAAAGCCAGCACAAGTGCCCAAAGTTGTTTTGCAATATGAGCACATGTGTGAAAAGTGGTTTTCAATGCCAGCACAAGTGTGGACAGTGGTTTTGCAACACTAAATAAGTTAACATAAGTAAACATAAATAAGTAAAAGTAAGTATAATAATACTTACTAATAATACTTATAAGTATAATAATAAGTAAAATAAATAAGTTTAAATAAGTGCTTTGAAAACCAAAAACGTTGTATATGGAGAAGTACTTTGAAAACCTAAAAACATTGTATATGGAAAAGTACTTTGAAAACCAAAAAACGTGGTATATGGAAAAGTGGTTTGAAAACGAAAAATGTTGTATTTAAATAAGTGCTTTGAAAACCAAAAACGTTGAATATGGAGAAGTACTTTGAAAAGCAAAAACGTTGTATTTAAATAAGTGCTTTGAAAACCAAAAACGTTGAATATGGAGAAGTACTTTGAAAACTAAAAAACGTTGTACATGGAAAAGTGGTTTGAAAACCAAAAACGTTGAATATGGAGAAGTACTTTGAAAACTAAAAAACGTTGTACATGGAAAAGTGGTTTGAAAACCAAAAACATTGAATATGGAGTACTTCGAAAACCAAAAAATGTTGTATTTGGAGAGGTACTTTGAAAACCAAAAACGTTGTATTTAAATAAGTGCTTTGAAAACCAAAAACGTTGTATTTAAATAAGTGCTTTGAAAACCAAAAACGTTGTATTTAAATAAGTGCTTTGAAAACCAAAAACGTTGTTTTTAAATAAGTGCTTTGAAAACCAAAAACGTTGTTTTTAAATAAGTGCTTTGAAAACCAAAAACGTTGTTTTTAAATAAGTGCTTTGAAAACCAAAAACGTTGTTTTTAAATAAGTGCTTTGAAAACCAAAAACGTTGTTTTTAAATAAGTGCTTTGAAAACCAAAAACAACAACAAACAACAACAGGCATTTTAACGCCATTTTCCCTGCTAGAGCGGGGGTTAGCCTTGCGGTCCCCATGACAATCTTCTCCATTTGCCCTATTTTCTGCATCTCTCCTTGTTAACCCCCTTGCCCGCATTTCTTCTTCCACCATCTTTAGCCAAGTCTTTCTCGGTCTTCCCCGTCTTCTACTTCCTTCTACATTCATTTCCATCACTCTTCTCAACCAGTCACTTTCATCCTTCCTCAACACATGACCAAACCATCTCAACCTGTTCCTCTTCACAGCATCAATCACAGGCTCTATTCCCATCATCTTTCGCAATTCATCATTTGTCTTCCTCTCTCTCAACGATACTCCACACATCCACCGAACCATTCGCATTTCCACCCTTTCCAGCCTTCGTTGCTGCTCTACGTTCATTACCCATGTCTCGCTCCCATAAATCATAACACTTCTCAATTCTCAATCCTAACACTTTGAAAACCAAAAACGTTGTATATAAATAAGTGCTTTGAAAACCAAAGTTGATCCTTTGGCCTAAAGTTGATCGCTCCAATTGTCTTTAACACTAGCATTTATTATAGTGATCAAAAAACTTTTGAGAATATATAGTAGGCATTGGGGAGCCTGGGGTTGGCTTTGCGGTTAGGGTGCCGGCTTAGGATCCTGTGATCCTGGGTTCGATTCTCGGTCGATCGCTGAATTAACGCTCGGGGGGTTGACTCAGCCTGTCATCCTTCCGAAGTCGGCAAATTGAGTACCAGCTCACTGGTAATTCCCTGTGTGTCACAAGAGGCAACTAACAAGGTTGGCGGCAGGAAGGGCATCCGGACGTAAAACATTGCTTCAAAAAGGGGACCACGGTGCCCGAAAAAGGCCAACCCCTGCTCTGCGGGGAAAAATGGCCTCTAAAGGTGGTTCGTAGTAGGCATTGGGAAAACCCATGACTGGCAAATCCCAGCTTAAATTAAAAGCAGGAAAAAGGCCTCTGTTGATGATCCCATTGCACAAAGCAGATATTGCTGCTTCCTATAGTCATTTACAGGCCAGGATCCCATTGCACAAAGCAGATATTGCTGCTTCCTATAGTCATTTACAGGCCAAGCAAGGCCACCTCTCCAGATCTGTTTGCATACTACAGGCAGGATGGTGTATGATAGACATCCTGTTGGTCAGAATCCACGTAGTAATAGCTGATTTGTCATGTGTTTCGGAGTACCATCATGGTTCCCAGTATCACAACAGTGTCTGATAGAAATTCCAGTTGCGTACATTTTAAAAGTTAGTTTTTGAGAGATCTAGCAAACGATATTGTAGAAGTAAAAAATAACAAGAGAGGAATAAGTTAGTTTCGACATTACACTCGTTTAAATAACGGCGAAATATGTTTTTCAGGGATTTTGTGCTGTTGGCAATTGGATTGGAAGCACCATATTTCAAAATGTAGGAAATATTTAATTTTACATTAACAGTAACTTGTCTGGAGTTCCTTCCATGAATGCCATATGTTTGTGAGGGTGAGACATTCCTGACTGGCCTTTTCCTTCGATTTGTCATGCCAAGGTCACTGTATTTTTACTCCCCTTGCTAAATGAAATTCCACTTATTAATTCTCAAATTGCATAATTGTTTTGCATCAAGTTTCTTGTCAGCTCTAACAAAACACCTCCAACAACTAACTGTAACTCTATAATCTAAATAACTCCAAAGGAAAATAGCAATAAGAGAAATGGCTTGTGCATTGTAATAACTCTCAACGAAACGTTTGTAATCCTCATATGTACGAAATAAAAGAAACAACTTTAATGTCAATGTTTACTCTCTAATACAACTATAAGAATATATTTAATTTAACAGTTTAATATTAAATTTAACAGTCTGTTGTGAATATTTTTGTCCAAGCCATGGAGTATGAAGGCGGACTCTTAGCTTTGGTGGTGAATGGCTTTTTAGTCCTATCTCGTCTCCTTGGCTGTGAGCAGCATCATTGGCTGGGGGGATGTGGAAGTGCTGTTGCCCCTTTTTGTATACTGAATCGAGGCTCGTGAAAGAGCTAACATTTATTTCACAAACAAATCAAGCAGACAAACAAAATATACAAAAAGAGGGAGTGGAAGACAAGATGGGGAGAGAAGGGGAAGCACACAACCACAACATTTGAGAGCAGGGAGAAGTGTGGGAGGGAGAGGGCTTGTGGGCAGGAGGCGTGGGAAGGGGAGGGGGGGGGAGGTATAAAACACAAGGGGACCGAAATTAGCGGGGGTAGACTTGTAGGTTTGGGCAGGAATTAGTCATTTGTTCAAGGTGCCGGAGATAGCTCACCTCTTTGAGAAAGACACCATGGGATCTGTAACAACCAATAACTGATGTTGGCATGTGGGACATCCAGTTTAACGTTCATCCGAGGGAATGCCCAACTTAGAGGTGATGAAACTAGAATCAAGACAAGACAAGAGTTATGTTAACCAAACTGAAACTTCTTTGCGGTTCGAACCCTAACCGAGTCATACTAAAGACCTTTAAAATGGTATTTGTTGCTTATTTGCTCGATGTTCAGCATGAAAAAAGGATAAAACATGGAAAAAAAACCATAGGTTAGCAATCATAGCACAGGCTTTGATGGGCTTAATGGCTTCCTCCTGCATTAAAGTTCCAAATTTTAAAGGAACACATTAGTATTATTCTTATTACTATGAAATCCAAATTGCTGAGAAGTGGAAAAATAGCTTTTGTGGAATGGAATTGGAGTGGATAAAAATCGGTGTCATTCAATAGGTTCTTTCGCTAATTTCAAACCTTCCTTTATTGGTCATTTCCAGTCGGCTGATTTTCAGCAGCAGTACCACAATTGCCTCATCGATGGACTGCCACCAGGACCACACACGAAACTGGAAGGGCACTCGGTAGAGCACATACCTCCACCAGGCTGAACAGTCTACGTTTTGTATCCCACTGATAGGCCGGATCTGGATTCGCACCTCCAATATCGAATTGGCTTGTTCTTGTCACCTGACCAACTCATCCACCAAGTTTTGTCAGATGTTGTCCACAACTCTTTGAGATATCATACTACATATAGTTTTTGCCGCATCTCTCAATGACGAAGAATCGCTTGCAAATTAAAAAAGTTCTCATATCCGGATTCGCATCCAGACCTCCACCAAAATCGAATCCATTCTTCCTCGTCGCACCCCCAACCTGTCCAACAAGTTTCTGCCTTTCCCATCGCAGATGGTGTTGGTAAATATGCTCGGCGTGGCTGTTTGATAACAGTCATCGTTACGTTTCACTAAAGTGAATGAGTGTTTCAGATGCCATGACTGACCTTTGCCATAATATCTTGGGAACTTTTTTTTTTACACTTGTACGACATCTTCAGACCGCACTTTGCATTATCTGACTAAACAAATTCTCCCATTTTACAAACTCAACCTCACATTCCAGGTAAAAAAAGTTACAGCAAGGGTCGCGGAAATGGCAGCAGGAAGCTGGAGGTTCTTGGTTATTGCAGCAAATGAGAAAATGACAAATACAAAGACATAAAGGTATAACCAGCGGACTGTTGAACACACTCGAAACAAAATACAGAATATTTATTCACGCAAAACATGCACGGTGGTAATCGTGTGCCTGACGTCATGCGACACGTTTTTGGAAGTCACATGTCAGTACGGTCACCTTCCTTACCACAATTAAATGGCCATCATCAACCGCCTCCTTCACTCCTTCACATTAAGGAGACAGCAAACATCACTGCAGAAAATCCAGGAAATGAGAAAGGAAAATGTTGTTTTTACTTTCGAAAGAACGAATTCTGACTCGATTATATTTATAAAAACGTATTCACATCAGAAAGAAATAACTTAACCGCTAGAATTGGAAGAATTTGAAGCGGTCCCAGATGTCAATAAAATGGCAAAGGACTTTGGTTAAATTAACAGGATACACATGGTGTGATTTGACGACAGACCGGATTTCCGTGGCTCTGGTTTGTTACCCTCGCCAGAGGAGAGGGTATTGCCTTTGAGTCCGTTTGTTTGTCTGTTTGTCCGCACAGAATACATATGATTTTCTGTGCAACCGTTCGTCCGATTGACAAAAAATTTGCACCGTAGGTGCAACTCCACCTGTAGAATTTTTTAAATGATAATTATGATGTCATAGGTCCCGTGGTACGGCCGCCATCTTGGAAAAACCGAAAAAAATTGCAACCTCTTTTTCTCCAAAAGCGCTGAATACAAAAAAATAGAGACATGCCTCATTGTAAAGAACTCTCCATGGGGAATAAAATATGTTAATGATGATGTCATAGGTGCTTCCATTATGACATCATAATTCGACAAGTACAAAACTTCATCCAATCAAGATGAAATTTCTTGAGCACCATGTCGGCATAAACTGGTGGGACAAAAAAATAATGATGACGTCATCGCTCACATGGTTCGGCCGCCATCTTGGAAAAACCCAAAAACGTTGCACCTCTATATCTCCGAAAGCGCTGAATAGAAAAAATTGAGACATGGCTCATTGTAAAGAACTCTCCATGGGGAATAAAATATGATAATGATGATGTCATAGGTGCCTCCATTATGACATCATAATTCGACAAGTATAAAACTTCATCCGATCAAGATTAATTTTCTTGAGCATAATCTAGGAATAAATTCGTTTAGGAAAAAAAAAAAATGATGACGTGATCGGTCACGTGGTTCGGCCGCCATATATGTTTTAACACAAAAGCCTTAGAAAACCACTGAAAATACATCCTGGTGAGGGTTTGCAATCTCTGATTGCTCTTTTTCTTGTTTTTCTATCCCTGGCACTGCTCTTCAAACTGGCATCACCAGGGGGTATAAATGTATCCCCTCCACACCATAATTGGCATAATTGGCATAAACTGGCATCACCTCCACACCCTGGTTAAAAGATTTTGTATTAATGGTGATTGAATTAGTGAAATTTTAATGTCTGACATTTTAAAATGATAAATGTATGTTGCATCCTTTTTGAGCACCAACTGATTTTGAAAAGCTTGTTATAACCACACAATCAGCAGGACATGTTGGCAACTTGCAAATTAACAAATTAAAATCGAATATGTCATCGTCGTCGCGTAGCTGTATTTCGACCCGACGTAAACAAATCTTACTCTATGGTGTGTATGGTGCATACAGAAAAAAAAAAATGGAGACGGCAAACATCAATTGCAGCTTTTTTTAAACAACCAGAGAAGAACCAACTTGAAGATTCACCGGGCGAGTTACCTGGTGAGGAAAGCAAAACACATGCTGATGTCACTTGCGACATGCTGATGTTTTGTAGCAGAGAACTTGCTGAGTACATGAATCGAGCAACAAGTCCAGTAGCCTCATTGATGAAAGCACATGTGCCTCCAACATATCTTGTCTAATAATTTACATTTGAATTGTATTTGAAAATGCAACGCGACAACGCGGGAAGAAGATTTGTTCGATAAAGGGCTCCTGGAATAGGCAACTATACTAAACCCTTCATAGTCACCAGCAGAAGAGGATGCAAAAAATTTGTTTGGGGACGATAAAGTTCTAAATCTGTACAAAACTGTAAAAATAAATGTTCCAAAAGTTCTACCCATAAAGGAATTTCGAGAGTTCAAAGATACACAGCATATGGGTGATACCATGAAGCAACTGGTCATCACTATTGGAGTAATTATTGCGTTCACTACTGAATGTGAACGTGGCGGGGTGCGGTGAACCTTATTCTGACTGATTAGAGCAGCCGAATGCCAGTCACACTCAACACACACTGGTTATTTCAATTAACGGTCTGAACCTTGACACTTTCCAAGCTGAGGAATATGCAGATTTGGGACTACACCACTGAGGACAACTCTTCAGGAAAGACGAGGAAGGAGGAAACCATCTTCCACCATAACAAACTGTTTTGTTAGAATGTTCAGCTTCTCGGTGAAATGGGTGTTTTTTTTTTAGTTAATTTTAATTTTTTAAATCTAGCTTTTGTCAATAGAAATTGTCAAACTTTGATTTAAGGGGTAATCTATATATATATATATATATATATATATATATATATATATATATACGCGAGTTGTCTGTGTGTGTGTGTGTCCAGTTTTTGTGTGTCCGCGTTTTATTCAGAGATGGCTGAAGAGATCTTCGTCAAACTTTCAGATGATCATCAGTGAGTGTCTGGTCGTGTTTTAGGCCAAAAATAATAATAAAAATTTTTTTTTTTAAAGTTCTTTTTTTGGAGTTAATAAAAAAAATCGCTCGATAGTGCCTAAGCCTTTTTCAATTAATGACAGTTCTTTACAAGTACCCATTCGCATAAATAAATACAAACAATCACCAGACATTTGAACACAAATAAATCAAACAATTCCGGAAGTGTACGAAGTTGATAGTATGGCTTCTTCTTCTTCCTGATCGGCATCACACTTAACTCAGAAACGTGATGAACGCCACATTCACCCACCAGCATATTGTTACGGTTTTGGAATAAAGGATAATCCCCCTCATAGGTAGACGCACCACAACATGAAGCCTCGCGATAGTTCAGTTATTTCTTTGTGAATGTAATGCCTAGGTCACACATAGGCGGATTTGTCGGCGACTACTGGCAACTGAAGAAATCGCCACCATCCGCCGACAATCGTAATGAAACCGTAATGGACGGTCGCCTGTAGTCGTGGTTATCCTCCCCAGGTCGCCTGCAGTCGGCAAGAGTCGCAAAGGGGCCAAAAAGTTTTTTAAATGTTTAAAAACGGCGCGCTCAGTCGCAATGGAAAAAAATCCGCCATGCTGTCGTAATGGAACCGCCATGCTGTCGTCGGTATCCGTAATAAGAGCGTAAAGCGGCCGCAACCCAGTCGCTCATAGTCTTCCGCAATCGCCCCACCAGCTAGCACGGCAGAGATGAGAATGCCATACGGCCTTCCTGCGGCATCTTCCCGACTACGGGCCGACACTGTTGCGGCTGCATATCGACTACAGAAGAACTGCCACGTCTCCCCTGCGGCTATGGGAGACTGACGACGACAGCAGTAGGACTAGTGGCGGCCGAGTTACGACTGCCTGGCGACTGCATTACGACATACCACGATTCCATGGCAAGACAGGATGGTGTGAGGGTCTCCGTGGAGTGAGGTCCTGTGGTGCCGACAAGGATATGGCTTTATTGTTTGGACTTGGGACTTTTGGGAACTTTATTTTTGGGACTTTGGTCCTTTGGAAACTTTATTTATTGGACTTGGGACCAGTGGAAATAATTTGTTGGACTTTATTTCCATTCTCTCTCCCTGCAGAAAAGTTTGATTATTACATTACAATGATACATCTTTATTAACTTTCTTATTGTACATCAAACATCTTTATGCTTCATGTCATACATCATTGAAGTGAATAAAGTGAAATGTAAAATAGAGAAATGAAGATTTAAAAAGTTGTGTGAATCGTTTCCAATCGCCGGCGGTCTTATTGCAGTCTTGCGGACGTCGGAGTAAACCGCCACCCGGCCCCAATGCAGTCGCCGCGATCCGCCATCGGCCGTAATCTAGCCGCCAGACTGTCGCCATGCTGCCGCCGTGCATCCGCAATGCAGTCGTCATCGATCTTCAACAGTCGCCATCCCACTCGGGGCGTCGTCGCAATGCAGGCGCAATGTGGCCGCCTGCAGTCGCCATACTGCCGCCTGATATTGATGGTCTGTCACATTACCACCCGACATCGCCAGTAGTCGCCGAAAAATCTTGATCGCCGGCAGTCGCCGCTAGTCGCCAAAATATCCGCCTATGTGTGACCTAGGCATAAGCGTAGTCCTTTCCTATGTTAGTTTTGCATTGAGCAGGCCCGTGAGTAGGGCGGTCTTTTGGCGCTAGCATGCCATGTGGCAGGCCTGAACAAGTCTGGCGAGGCCGAAGGGAGGCGCTGCAGGAGGGAGTGGACGGTAAGCGCGAGCCGCCAATCAGAGCTCGAGGGGAGTGGCTAACCACGGCAACGGGAGGCGGAGCATGCAACATTCGAGTAAGGCCGGGGTGGAGCCATAAAACCCTGCTCCGAGCCCCTCCACCTCAGTTCAAGTTGAGAGTTCAGAGTTCGCCTGAGTCAGAGTTGAGTTGAGTTCGGGGAAGGCATTGATTGAGTGAGAGTCGTGTACACAGGCAGTTGAGTTGAGTTAAGAGTCACGCAGCCCATGAGTTGGAGTTCCATTCAGAGTCGGATTGTTGGACTTGATCACTGAAATAGCCACGCGGTACACAAACTTGCCCTGTGCCCTGCGCTGTATTAATCGTGCGTTCGAGAAGACGACCGTTCCGGGCCACAGACGCGTGATTTCCTCCTGCCTGCCTTCTCCTGCATACGTGCCGTGACCGCCAGAGGGCCACACCAGGCGAGCTGTCCCGGAGAGACTGACGGCACAGCGCGTTTGGCGCATGGACTTCTTCTCTTCTTCTCCCCATGTGCATGAGTGGGCCCTGTGTCTGGGATTTTAAGTTAAATTGGTTAAGCTTCTGCTCTGTGTCCCCTTTCCTTATCCTGATCACTGTACATTATAATCAATTGTGTTATTCCTCTTATTTGACCGTTCCCATCCCTTCCATTAATTGGCCTCGCATGGTACGAATAGAACCGCTCAAATCGGGTTCCATAAAAGTAACGGCACGAGTCACGTGATACGCATACCGCTCAGGCGTACTCGATTAAGCGTGGCTCGTGCGAGGTCCGGTCCCCGCTTTCATGGCAGCGGGGGTTAAAGGTACGTGCGGCGTCGACCCGATACCCTTTTTCACGCTTGCTGCGGAAGTGGCGATTCGGCCTTGTGGACACGAAGACCCAGGGGAAAAAAAGGGGTTTAATCCCCCCTTTGTAACGTGGAACGGGCTTCAGGAGATCCGCAACAATATATATGAACCCCCTTCCTCTCCTGCCTCCCCCCTCCCCCTTCCTCCCCTTCCTTTCTCTCCCACCCCCTCCCCTCCCCTCCCCCCTCCCTCCCCATCCCCCCCTCTCCCGCCCGCAACGCCGGGTACTTCTGCTAGTCTACTATATAAGAGAGCCGTTGGTCTGTGTGTCACCATTTTTCTCAGAGATGGCTAAACGGATCTTCGTCAAACTTCCAGAGGTTCATCAGTGAGTGCCTGGAAGTGTTTTAGAGGGGCGGTCGGGGAAAGTTCGTTTTCTTGGATTTTTTTTTTTAATCGCTTCATAGTGCCGAAGCCTTTTTGATTAATGAGTTATATACAAGTATACATTCGCATAAATAAATACAAAGCAATCACCAGACATTTGAACCCAAATAACAAAACAATTCCAGAAGCGGTCGAAGTTGGTGCTAAGGCTTCTTCTTCTTTTTGAACGTCATCATACTTAACTCAGAAACGTGATGAACGGCACATTCAGCAGCATACATTAAACGAAAAGGTAAAATGATGATTTCATATTTGTGATGGATTCTGATTTGGATGTAATTGCTTTCCCATTATATTTGCCCTCATTTCAAATATGTTAATGTTTCTTTTTCGCTTGAGCAACGCCAGGTACTCCAGCTATAAACGCTTTTATACTTTACTCGGGGTACAGATACAAATTTGTCTGGAGGGGGGGAGTGTAACATAGTCTATGTGGCCATGGTCTCATGCAGGGATGTGGAGGACCGGAAGAGGTGCGTAAATTCTGTTTGTAAATGTGTACCGTGTAGCGCCACCTGGTGATGGTAGCAGAGGGTATTACAATTTCCTTTTTTTTACCTGTGCAACACTGAGGTTATGAAGCACTCTTTGCATGGGAAAAGTTTTCCTCCTTCCCTTCCCTTCCCCCCCCCCCCCCCCCCCCCGGAGCTTAAATAGTTCCAAGGTTACTTTTTCTTTACTTTTTTTTCCCCGATGTGAGAAATGTATTAGCTACATATTTTAATTGTAATCTGACTTTTCAGTTTCATGTCGTTGTTGTTATGTGTTGCTTGTAAGTTGGAAAGGTTTGAAAACAAGATCGATAGTCTAACAATGACGAAGCTGGGCTAAAATCTGCTGAGAGAGGATCTGCTGTCCCCCTGTCGTACATCACCAGATCTTCAGCTCTGATTTGGGGACATTTGTGAGGGCCATACATACATCGGATGGACAGACAAACGCTGTTGCAGACGGCATTATCCTGTGGGCTACACTGTAAAAAATCCCATGATGTCTGTCAATTTTATCCCCCTCACCCCCCTCTCACTGGAAATTTTACAAATCGCACCCTGAGGATACATATCATTACTTTGCTGAGCTTTGATTCATGAAATAATTCTCCAGAAACAATGCTGAGTTTGCAAAGCATCATAGGAAGTTCCGTTATTTTACTGGTTCAGGTTGAGACACTGAGGTTCCGTTCATACAAGAGGTGTGCAAAATGTAGAGCAACAAAATCGTAAAATATTCCAAGACATGCCAACGGCTTCATTTCTTTTTCAATATCCAGGTTTGTTTATAACTAGCAGAAGCCCATGGTAAAATACCACAATACAAAAAAGGAAGCCTTTTTTAAATTGAGCTGGTTGAAAGAGCTCAATATGGGAGGTTATATATTTCTTAACAGCAAAAAAAAAATTGTATATTTTCGGGAGTGATCGAAGCAGCGGTCGGTTTCCTATACACTACCCGATTCAATTTGTTGTACAATTGAAAAATATATAATTTTGAAAAATAAAAAAATTGGTAATTAAAAGAAAAATAGAAAAAAATTAATACAGATAGACATTGGTCTGATGTCTTCCTTTCAAGTTGACAGGGGTCAAAGGTTAAAATTAGTCTATATCAATTGAGAGCTTTGTCCTGCCAAGCTTTTCTATTTAAACTAATCCAGACAAGACAGCACAAATTGCTCAGCCCCAATAGACTCAATTCAAATTCTTTCTTTTTTACACAACTAATTTTTTTTTTTTTTTGTATACTGAATCGAGGCTCGTGAAAGAGCTGACATTTACTTCACAAACAAATCAACCAGACAAACAAAATATATAAAAAGAGGGAGCGGAAGACAAGATGGGGAGAGAAGGGGAAGCACACAAACACTTGAGAGCACACAACATTTGAGAGCAGGGAGATGTGTGGGAGGGAGAGGGCTTGGGGGGAGGAGGCGTGGGAAGGGGGGGGGGGGGGTGGGAGAAGTATAAAACACAAGGACACCAAGGACTTCCAGGACAGAAGTTGGTATTTCAAAAAAGTGGAATTGGGGTGAAATTAGCGGGGATAGAAAAGATCAAGGTTTTGGATGGGGGAAGATAAGAGATGGTGGTGAACAGCTGTTTTAAAGACCTGGAGGGTGGTTGGGATTGAAGAGAGTGAGGGATTTGTTCCAGAGGCGGGAGAAAAGAGGAATGAAGGAGTGAAGGTGAGCAGAGAGTCTTGATTTTGGCAGTTTAACCATAAGAGGGTTGCAGGCAGATCTTGTGCGACCTATAGGAATATTTGCGGGACAGAGCCCAGAGAGAGCTGGGGGGGGGGCAAGGCCAGAGAGGAGTCGGTAGAAGACGGAAAGACCACCAACCTGCCTGCGGTGAGTGAGTGAGAGGCCCTTGGAGTTAGCTTCATCGTGGGAGATTCCAATGATTCTGAAAGCTTTGGTATCAACAGCGATTGCTAAAATTGCTTCTTTATTTTATTTAAATCATTATTTAAATGACGTTTTAAAATGCTCAATCTCCTCTCACTGCCATTTTCAAAGACATAGTGCCTTGACAGCTTCTTCTACCAACATTTTCTGTCTCTGCACTTGCCTTGTCATTGTGATCCAACAGCGCTACCTTCCTTGTGCTTTCAACAAACCTTCCCTTCAATCTGATCATGTTGATCTTCATTTGGTGGAACTTTAATAGATCTAGAAGATGAACCTTATTTGGTAGTGAGTGCTAGCTCACAATGGCACCATACTACCACCAACAGGCATCCCTACCATCCATTCCTCTCCTCTTTCTCACTCCACAACAGTGTGGTCTACCACTATTTGAGGTCTCTGATATTTCCATTCAGATCATTCTGAAGCTCCAGACATCGTATTCCTAAAGGAAACGTTCGTCTCACAGGATATCTTCAAATCCTCTGTCTCTTTCTGGTTGTTTTCGCTTCCCTTTTGATTGGCCCCTACCCCCATTATGAAGGCAGTATTATCTATGTCGAGAATTATATTCCTCACTCTCAATTGTCCACATCAACCCAACGCCAGCCATGACATCACAGTAAAGACTTTTTACGAATCTGTGGGTCTGTGTGTATGTATATGCATGTGTATATTGTTACGTGCTCCTCCCAAAACCCCGGTCACGGTGTACCTCCTAGCCTAGAAAGGAGTCACGGCAGAAAGATGTGCTATTATGTGTGCCAATGACCAATGGTGACACCACACCAATCAATCGATACCAAAAACCAAGTATTGTATTAATATCGCACAATAATAACAACCTGCACAAGTACAAGAACCTCAATTGCACAACAAACACCATATAATTCCTATGATGGTACCACCAGTTTCTTAACTCAATAACTCAAGGTACTCCACGTGAGCGAACTGTAACACCCCCAAAGTCACTGTCACGACACCAGGCCAAAGTCGATCCACGCTCCGGTGATCACAAGAAAAAAGGTCCTATTGAGACCTGGACCCAGGACGGCTGACAATCGACGCTGCAGAAGAGCCGCTGGGTGAGGTCGGGCCGACGTTGGTCAGGTAAAAGTTCACCCAAAAGGCGACTGGGAATTCACACCTTCGGTTCACCAGACAATGATGGTGACATGAACGAGCAGCAGTTCCCAAGCGGAGAACCGCGAATTCCCAAGCGAAATCCACGACACACACGAGAACCAGGCGAATCGCTGGTGCGAGGTGAAATGGCAGACGGGCCCGTAATGGAGGCGTACCTGCTATCCAGCGATGATTCACTTTCGGAACCAAAAGCAAAACACATCACGCAGGTTTATCTGCCACAACAATAACGACACTGTCACAGGAATCCCTTTCCCGGGGAAACCAATATTCGCTCGTGACCAACGTCCACCAGCGTCCGCTCGACACCTCAAAGCAGATCGGCCTTCCTTTCCCGATCTCACTTGATCCGCTCCAGCCTCTTCTTCCTCCTCTTCCGGTTTCTCCCGATCCATTTCGTTTTTCTTTTGAAACACTCATTTTTACCTTTGAAGACAGTTATCACCATTTCACACTCAAACTGTAACAATAATAGTATATGAAACTAAAAATGCTTCCAGTGGATGAAAACCACAAAGATGGAAGTGATGAATCCGTAACAATATGTATGTGTGTATGTGTGTATGTGTGTATTCCATTTTATTGAGGCACTGAAATGAAATTCAATTATTCTCGCAGAACAACTCAACCTGATATTTCTGACTTACTGAATTCAGACTACTCAGTTTTTACACAGCTCAGTGGGTACTGGGTAATCAATCGAAGTAAGGCCTTTGCACTGTTTGAAATTGTCGAGTTTAGCTGCCTCTGATGTCACACACCTTCCTGTACACATAACATACCTGATAAAATGATTTGAAAAGTGGTCAGGTGCACTCCATTGCCGGTAAAAACAAATTCTGCTCATTGCACTGCCACGCTATGTAACGTCATGGCGCCTAAGAACAGATCAAACCTTAGGGTTGGTTAGAGGCTCGGAGTGGGTCATTTACACAGTGTGAAAACTATATACATGGAAAATGTAACTAGAACCTAGAACCGCTCTCCATATATTCACGAACATACACAGTAAGAAAGGGAACTGTTTCCGATTGCTACATAAGTTTGACAACTCTTGAATATTCATGAAAATCCATCCTTGGAGTTCCTGAATGAATTCAGGTGCATACTACGATTTAATTGTTACAATAACAGGTTTTGTTTTGGAATAAATTACAAAAGGACTGTGAGTAAGCGATGTAACCTTAATCAGAAGTGGTGTCAGCATCTAGGTGAGTATGCCCCCTGTTCCCTTCATTCCTGGACCCCTCCCCCACAACCCCTATAAAAAATCCTGGATCCATCCCTGGACTAGATGATACATATATACACTTGCTCCATCTATATATATAAAGTAGAGTTGGCCTCTATCTATGATCTCTAAGATCTCGAGAACCCGTGGACGGATTTGCGAGCGGAAAGTACTGTTCGACTCGGGATGGTCCCAGGAATGTCACGGAGACATAAACATTTAAAAAATTTCGGGTTTTAAAATTAGCGTATTATTAGCACTAGCAGAAGAGAGAGGGATTCGAAGGGAGGGAGCGCAGCGCTTCTAGCGCTTCTGACTACAGCACACCTTAAAATTAAAAAAACTTCGGGTCTACAATCTCTAAGATCTCGAGAACCCGTGGACGGATTTGCGAGCGGAAAGTACTGTTCGACTCGGGATGGTCCCAGGAATGTCACGGAGACATAAACATTTAAAAAATTTCGGGTTTTAAAATTAGCGTTCCCCTCCCCTCCTCTTCCCCCTCCCCTCCTCCTCCCACTCCCGTGCAAAGCCGGGTACCTCTGCTAGTTATGTATAGACTCATCAGGCATCACTAGCAGGTAAATGGCAGTTAAAAAAAAATAAAAAAAAATTAACTATTTGGTTTTTTTTCTGGCATGACTCCGCAGACCGCTGCTGGCAGTTAATCGCGGTATTCAGCTTAACCAGCAGTTTAAAATCTCTAGTATAGATTATTATTCCACTCACAGGCAGACAGCAGCTACATCACTCTTTGCCAACCTGGAATCAATTATAGATGTTTGTCTGATAAATGTCTCATGTCTCAGTCATGTAAAATCTCAGTCATCGGCTGGAACTCCGAAAGGATCATCAAACGAACCCACCGACATATAATCATGGTCAGCCCTAGAAGAGCGCCCACACCATCAGTCAACACTTCTCCTTGGCCATCCACATTAGAAAAGCTGGCCGACAAAACCAACTGCAGACTGGGCAACTCATTTCTTAAACAAGTACAAAAAGTTTTAGTTAAAACAAAAGCCGCGTCGATGTTACACAATGCCTAGATGCAGCTGTGCCTATAACGTCGATGTTATAGGCACAGGACATTCCTATTGATTCGATTACTTGATGTTATTTTTGTGCAAAGTGAAAATATATCTCGGCAATTTCCCGTGTGTGGCGACGAATTTTTAATATATCTCGGCATTTTCCCATCTGTTATTTCAGGCGGTGTATGACTGACCATGCCGCGATTTAAAAAAAAAAAATCTCGGCAATTTCCCGTGTGTGGCGACACGTGAACGAAGCTATGCTCCTCTCTCCACATTATTGTGACGACGTATGAATTAAATATTTCATCGTGACGATTGTCATCAAATGGACGAATTTTTAATATATCTCGGCATTTTCCCGTCTCTTATTTCAGGCGGTGTATGAGTGACCATGCCGCGATTTAAAAAATATATATCTCGGCAATTTCCCGTATGTGGCGACACGTGAACGAAGCTATGCTCCTCTCTCCACATTATTGTGACGACATATAAATTAAATATTTCATCATGACGATTGTCATCAAATGGACGAATTTTTAATATATCTCGGCATTTTCCCGTCTGTTATTTCAGGCGGTGTATGACTGACCATGCCGCGATTTAAACAAAATATATATATCTCGGCATTTTCCCGTCTCTTATTTCGGGCGGTGTATGACTGACCATGCCGCGATTTAAAAAATATATATCTCAATGGATTTGAAGTTACAGGCCTTTGAGAATTAATTTCGTTCTATAAAGGGCAACTTTCATCGGATTTTCTTCCCGTTTTTTTTCAACCGAGTCTAAAACTATGTTAGCGACTGTGAAAAATGAAATGATATATCGAATTTGATTTGAAATAAAACTGTGTGAGAGAGGAAGACACCACGGGCCTACAAAACAGGCCTCAAAGCTATGCGAGTTAATAAAATGGTGGATATTTGTTTATATGAAGCCTCTCCCAAAATGGGTGGAGCTATGGTTCCCAGAATGGGTGGAGCTTCGAGGTTTTGTCTTCTCTGCAAGAACAAGAAGAAGAACAAGAAGAAGAACAACAACAACAACAGCAGAGGGCACTCTATGACCAGCGTCTTGCGACGCGGCTAAAAATCAGAACTGCTGACAGTCTACTAGGCCTTTGTCAGCAGCTCATTAGATTACCCCCTAGGGAGTGAGGCCTCAGCATTCTATCTATCTCTTGCTCTTCAAATCAGTTCAATTGTTCCAAAGTGATGGACAGGCAAGAAAATCATTAATGCAACAGGAGAAGGAGAAGCAAATGACAGCATGAAGACATAAAGGACATAGTGCAAAGGAAACTGTATAGAAAGCGTGAGCACATGAAGCACATTGGAAGATATTTCATTAACACCAGACCAGACCTCACAGTCAAAACTCAAACACAAGTTTTTGCAAAGTACTTTATTGAATAGGAAATATTTTGAAATATATGTAAATGTAGTGAGTGTGATGTTTATGTAATATATATATATATATATATATATATATATATATATATATATATATATATATATATATATATATATATACACACATCATTTGGGTGTACATACGTGGCAGGGTTTTAGCAGCTTAGAAAACATAAAATGAGAGTAAATATCAGAAAAATACAAATTCTGTTCTGTGCCCTAAGTTGTAGATTTTAGAGTAGAATTGTGCAATACATAATATAAAATGAGTTAAAAAGGGAGGGGGAGGGGATGGGTAAGGATAAATAAGTGATTATACAACGATGAGATCAACCATCTATATTACACAGTTAATAATTATATGCAGTTTATAGGCACTCTACATATTACATATGCAAAAATGACAAACTTCGACCATCACGCTACTCCACCCACGCTGTAGGTTCCCTACATGAACCCTCCCTCCCTATCTCTTCCCAACACCTTTCCCCTTTTCTCCTTACTCCGCATCTCCACCACCTTCCCTCCCTTTATTTTCTCAAAATTTTTTTTCCTTTCACCATCTGCCCTCCCTCTCCTCCTTCCAACACTGCCACCTTCTGGCATACGTCATATATACAGTGTTTGCTCTGTAGAGCCAACTATTCAATTGGCAGAGGACAGGAAACAAGTAAAGATAAATATCAGGTATAGAAGATCCTTTATCTGTTGACCTCTAATTGTAAAACTTGTCTTTGAAGAAGTAATGTAAACAATAATAATCGACTTTCTTCCACGTATCATTAAAATAAAGTTAAATAATGAATGAAAGAGTAATACAGCAAATCATGGTATTATTGATGGTAACATAAAGGTATAACCTCCATAAATTTAGGACCATTTATTTTTATAACTTTTAATAATTTATTTTTTATTGGAGCTTAATATTATCATAATCTCATGAGAATCGTCAATCGCTTCTGTAATGTAGTCATCTTCTTCTTTACAACTCGACTTTGACTCTTCCGAACTTAAAAAGGGGAGTTAAAAAAGTTGTATTGGAACTGTCAACAAAGATGTCGGGCTCTGTGTTTATTTCGTCATATCTAACAGGATATTCAGTCACCAAAACTTTCCTTGTTGTGGATAAAACGTTGGCATCTCTCGCAGTCTAAGCCACAAGATGGCGCCATCGGCAGGTCCTCTGCTTCTTTCTCTGAGCAATGCAGACGAAAAACCGATGGAGGGTCAACTACATCAAATGGGTCAAGTGATTGGGAAACAGTGAACAGGCCTTTTTCTACCTGTACCTTCACATTCAGTTTGTTAAGTAAATAATTTTGTCAAAATGAGATTTACAGCTCAATTCCAATATGTGAAACATAATTTGTCTGAAAATCCATACAATAAATTTAAATATCGATGACAAAATAGAAACTACAACTTTTAAACACAGTATCCTTATAATAATTTTCAAACATCACCGTGATAAAGAACAAGTGTATTGTTGGAACTAGATGGTCAAAGGCTTGAAAGATGAAGGCACGGCAGGGTTATCTGAAGCCCGCACATACACAGCGTAGTAAGGTAGTAGTAAGGTACACGGACATAAGGCTGCTGTTTGGTAATTTGAAAGTACTGTCGTCATTACACATTATTACTATTGCTGTATACCTAGAGTTTTGGTTTCTAGTAGTGTTGTGCTCACGGGGACAATGAAATGTTCCGATTCTTAGGATGTGTGTCTATCATTAGTGTGTGAGCATGTTGTCTGTGTTAATTAAACCCAAACCCAAATGCCCCCTGCCCAAAAGGAATAAAATCTGATACATACTATTTCATACAATTCAAATTTTTATATTTTTTTTTTACAAAAAAAGCCTCGTCTCCCCCTCGCCCATATATTGTGAAGTTGGGTATCTTGTCTATGCAGCATCTCATCCTTCCCCATTCCTTGGTGTTCCCATTCCTGTTTTTATTCCCAGTCTCTCTCACCTGCCTCCTCCCTTGTACCTGTCTCAATCCCCCCCTCCCACCCCTACATAATTCCTCCTCCCTTTCCCTTCCATCCAGCAGTGTGTGTGTGTGTGTGTGTGTGTGTGTGTGTGTGTGTGTGTGTGTGTGTGTGTGTGTGTGTGTGTGTGTGTGTGTTTTGGAGAGGGCAAGGAAGAGGAAACTTGTGAGGAAGGGAGTAGATGTGAGATAATTCAAGATCTATTAACTTCCATTGTATTCCAACAATAATTTTGATTAAGAAAATGCGGTATCATGTGCTTTTTCTCCATTTTCCCATGAATGACATTTTACAGACTATTGCAACCCTACATGGACCAATTAATGAATCCTGATTCAATGGCATAAGCAAATCTGTCAGTGAAGACATTATCACTTTTTGAATGTCTAAACAACGCATCCCCCACTCCCTATTGATAAACAATGCTTTACTTACATGTGAGGAAGGAAATATCACTAAATGCTTAGTTATTTTACCTTCTTCAATCGGCTTTCATCATTACACCTAATGTGCTCAAGACAGCCAAATACCCCCCCTGGATTATGTGCTTCCTCGCAGCCAAAGCCACGAGGTGGCGGCATTACATCTGAGGAAGGACAAAACTGTCAGAGAGAGAGAGAGAGGGTTCAGTGTAGAGTGAGTACATTGATTGTGGGCCTAGCTAGACTACGCTATAAGGAGCGGATGAATACGATAGGACATTATATATGATAAAGGAGGCGATTATGATGGGGTACGTGGTTGATACAGATGTTTAAGATGATGAAGGGTAGCATAAGTGCAGAATCATTTTTCAGCAGAATGGGCAATGACAAAACCAGGGCCACAGCTTGAGGGTAAACAAGAGGAGGATTAAGATTGTAGTAGAGCAGGGGTCCTTCACTCGAGAGTAGGAAATGCATGGAATTGTCTTCCTGGAAAGATAGTGGAAGCAGAAACAGTAGATATGTTTAGGTTTGAGTTAGATAGATATCTAGAAACATTGGCAATAGTGGGGTACGTGGATATTGGCAGGAATGGTAGGAAGGTAGCTCAGGTATGGATGTGTCATTGGATAATTGTCATGATTGTGATGTCTGTGAGAGGGTCTCATCTAAAGGTGAATGTGCAGTCTGTGGTTTCTCATTCCTCCCCCTACAACCGAGTTCACCCCCCTCCCCCCTCATAAAAAAACAAAAAAAACAATCCATAACCAAAATAAAAATATCATAAATATGTTTTAATTCTAAATAATGATTTTTTTTTGTTATATATTATATATATATATATATATGTGTGTGTGTATAAAATACCCTGGTGAATTATGTGCTTGCCCGACTGTGCTCATCACCACTCATCCACTCCACTTCCTCCCCCTCCCTCCAGTATATTTAAGTTGATAGACTGCTAGATTGAATTAACATGGTGCTGATGTAGCACAGGTTTGAAGGACCAAATTGGTCAAAGTTCATTGTGTATTCCTCCTGTTCCTACTACATCCAAGTTCGAACAATTTCCTGAAATAATATATATGTATGTATGTATGTATATACGTATGTATATATAAATATATATATATATATATTATATATATATATATATATATACATATATATATATACGTATATATATATATGTATGTATATATATATATATATATATATATATATATATATATATATATATATATATACTATATATATATATATATATATATATATATATATATATATATATATATATACTGTATATATACTGTATATATATACATACATACATATATATATATATATATATATATATATATATATATATATATACATACATATATATATATATATATATATATATATATATATATATACATATATATATATATATATATATATATATATATATATATATATATATATATATATATATATATATATATACATACATACATATAAACATACATACATACATATATATATTATATCAGGAAATTGTAAGATATATTTTTCACACTAGCCCCACGCAGGAATTTATTTCCTGTATATTAAATTGCTAGATGAGTTGATCTTCAATGCACTTTTACACATTTACATACACATACATACACTCACATCCGGGGTCTGCCTAGCAGGCACGTGAGACATCGACCATTACAAAGCTCACAGTGTTATTGTGAGAAATCTCTGAGGATATCCCGGAGACTCAATAGCTCAGTGGGCTGTCACCGCATAAGTGAGGAGGTTCCTGGGTTTGAGTCCCGGGTTGAGTCAGAATTTTTTCACACTAGCCCCACGCAGGAATTTATTTCCTGTTTATTATATATATATATATATTCCAATGTTCTGTAAGAATGATTAACTTAGGTTGACCCTGGCCATAAGCCTCCCTGTCAGCTAGCTTATCATCTCCCGAGTCGGCTCATTGTTCATTCTGTTTATGTTTCATTCCCTTTTATCTAATGTTCTAATGTATCCTTTCCGATATAGATCCTTATCTTATCAATCATAGATGTTAAATCGTGCAAAAGGCCAGCAAGTCATGTAAAGTATTTGTAAGTAAATAACCATTCCATTTATGTGCCTGTTGGCTAACAATGAGTCAAGTCTTACATAAATAAAATTGTTTAAATTTCATGAATCTTTTCTAAATATATATATATCTCGTCTGCATTTATGCTGCGGATTTTAAAGATCTCAGCTTTCAAAAGTGTGGACCACTCTGTACCATTATCTTGTTGAAATAACTTTTTCCTTCTTTTTTTAAGTTATCTGTATACAACTAGCACTGTATACGGTGTGGGAATTCCAGCATTATGGCATGATGATACAGGCATGATGGGCCAAATAGCCTCCCACTCACTGTAAATTCCTTGTACAGTACAGTATATCCTTGTCATATTCCTGAATAAAATAAACAAATGATCGAAGACAAGTGTGAGTTATCTCAATGTTTTTTGTTTTTGAGACTCGTCAAGTCAGGGATAGGCCATCTAAAATATTAAACGAATGTAGTTTTTGTTAACGATGCGGTGCAGATAACAGCTAGTGACGTCATAACATGATTATCATTGTCTCATTGGGTTCCGTAAGTAAATTAATTTCAGATCCATGTACAATTAAAGTTGTGAATGTAACATGATGCGATGTGTTGTACGAGCCAAAGAATACACCTGCGTTGTGGGTGGTGGAACCATGGCTTACTTAGCCCAACTAGCTTGCCAAGGGATTGGAATCAATTGAGCATGAGGTCCACAAGCATTGTGTTGGAGCAATTACTGTTTGTAGTACTGAAAAGGGACTTGTTGAAACGTTGAATGTGAAGTACCATATCTTATTGGATGCACATGATAGCATTGTTGGCGTTGCAAATGTTCTCGACAACATTAACGGTTTAAGGTTTCAAGTTGTGCATTGCCCTCTAATCAACCTGACCTCCACCAGATGTCATGATGACATTCTCTGTATACGTGGTTGAGACACCAATCATATTTCCCTGTGGATATAAAAAATCATCAGCTGTGTTTTGTCATATACAAGGTTAATGTTTACATTTGATGTTAAACCAAGATGCCCAGAGTCCGATAGAGAGAAAGAAAGACAAATATGACTATGTTCAGGGGTATACAAAATAATGGGGTCCACAAAGGTCAGAGTTTGGGTCAAAAGTCAATAATTAGGTGAAGATTGATGGTGTATAAGACAAAGGTGTGATGCAGCAAGGTATGGATTGGTAAGCGGTTTCAAAGAAGCTCGTACTGACGAAGGTGCATTCTCTGGATGATATCACGACAATCCTGAAACACCCGACGAATGTTCTCCGTATCCACGGCGCAAGTGAAGTGTGGGTAGCAATGATGCTTCCCGCTTCCGCTTGCTGTGCTGATTCTCTGTCGGAAGTAACATGGCAGTGATACAACTGCCCATCTTGAATTCTTTGCCATGTTAGATTTAGTATAACCTCACCAAACATCACAATCATCAACCCTAACCACCCTGTCGTCTCCATTTCTTTTTCTCAACCCGACCGGATCAATAATTCTCCCAAACTTTTCTTTTTTAAACACCCTTACTGTAAGCCCAGATTTTCACAATTTTTAGTGTTCTCTATTTCTTTATTTTTTTGTATACAAGATCGAGGCTCGTGTAAGAGCTAAGAGTATTTCTTTAGTCCAATCACCTCTGCTTTGTTATTGGTTGTTACCACCTGATACCCTGGCCATTCTCTTACTCAGTTACCTTTCTCTGTTCAATCACCTCAGCCATTGATTCGTTACCACATTCACCAATATTATAGTAGTAACTTAAATTGTTTTTCTTTCCTTTCTTGTACACCACCTTATCAACAACAATTTTTTACTTATTTAATGTTTCTTACAAATACCCTGCACCCCTCTCCCCAAAAGAGTAGCTCAAATTCATTACAAAGCTCTTCCACAAGTAAATGCCTTGGTGATACTCTCTCATAATACTGTCGCGCAACTCCGATTAACACCAGAGTTGCGGATGCCGATCGCGAAGGCTTTACTCCAAAGGCGAAAACTCAATGGCGGATTCCAAAACCAAAAGCTACCCCAAGCGCGCGGGATGAAGGGAGGCGGCGAGAGCCACCACAGCCTTAGCTATTAAAATCAACCACCCGGAAAACTGCGTTCAGGTATATACAGAAATAATACAAGGGTTTATTCAGGAAAAAGCAAGGACAGGAAAAGCACGTGCCGGTAATGAAATATTCTAAATCGGGATCCTGCACACCAGATATTGAATACAAGACGAGGGGATATGAAATACGAAAATAACACGTCATGTATCATGTAACCGCGGAGCTCGGTCTTATCTGGTCTCGTTGTCTTGTCCGTCCAACGCGGCTCCAAACTCCGGCGTGGAGGAATCCTCCGTCCGCCTCGCACGCCCCGCTAGGCCCGAGCCAATGCCCTCGCCACTGCACACGAGGTCCGTGCACCAAACTCCAAAGCACCGAGCACCGCTCCAAGCACCAGCACCGCTCCAAGCACCACGAGGTCCCACAGCAGGACAGTGAGCTCCACTCAGGCTACACCTCAGCCCAACTCAGGTCGGGATCTCTGAACGACTCGACCGGGCTGCTTAAAACAACTCCTCGTATCGACTCGACTGCGCAATGGCGTTCGGCAACTGGCATTCAGCAACTCCCTATGGCTCAACTGATCTCCTCCAGCGAACTGCAATGACGTTCAGCAACTGCTCTGGATCAACTGCCAACTCTGCCCGTGCGCACCTCAAACAAACTCCAACTCCACTCGTGCACACCTCAAACGAACTGCCCGAAAATGGCGCTTGGCCCTCGTTAATATCGATCTTCTTCGTCACGTCAGCCCTGGCGCGCCGCCAACCAATCAGAGCCTCCACCAACTCGCCGGCTCGCCTAGGCGCACGCCCACTGAGTCTCAGTTCCGCGCGCTCTTGTTTATGGTGTTATAGCACGTGCTATGCGAGGTGGATAGGCCTGTCGGAGGTGTAAATGGTGGCGGCCATGTGACGGTGTTCTGTCCTGATTTCTTCCTAAGTCATGTCAGGGGGGAGGGCATTGTTAGTGTTGTACTAAGGGATCCTAACGAAGTGTCTAAGTGGTGTGCAGTGCCAAAATGGACAGAGGTTTGGCTAACCAGGTGAGACATACAAGGGCGCTACTCCTTAATCCTTATCACTCCAGGGGGTCGGGGAGGAGCACTACGTATCACTCGAACCTCCTGGTGGATTCACAATTATACATCTTACCCGACAAAACGCCTACACATGAACTTATTACAGGTAGTGTTCCTTACCGCGACATCCCGAAGCATGTTACCTACTCAGATCTATTCTGCTCTATATATCACTACCCAAATTCATAACAATTGTTACGTGCTCCTCCCCGACCCCCTGGTCACGGCGTACCTCCCAGTCCCGAGAGGAGTCACGGCAGAAAAATGTGTTATTCTGTATGTCAAAGATCAATGGAGAAGCCACCCCAATTGTTACTCACAAACAAATACTGTATTAAGATCACACAAGAATAACAGTAATCAAAAGTACAATCAATATCCGATGATGGTACCATCAGTTTTGTAATATATAACTCACTTCGCTCCAAGTGAGTGAACCAAGAACATTCCCAATGTCTCTTATTCCTGGCTCCAAGCCAAAGTTGATGTGCTCCAGCGATCGCCAGAACGATGTCCCATCGAGACCAGAATCCCGTTCGGATGGAAAGAACAGTCCCGCTGCAAACGCGGGGCACAGGCGCCCTCAAGGCGACTGGGAAATCCAACAGCCCCTCCAGGCGACCGAGAGATCACACCCTCGGGTATGGACGAATTAACCTTCAAAAAGCCGCGTCACACAGATGCCCCAGATCGACGTCTGAATGCAGTGAAAATGGGCGAAAAGAGACGAAACAGTGAGCGAAGCACAAGTCCTGCATGAGTCAAAATGGCTGACGACCCGTTCTTGAGATGTAACGGCCCGGCGATAATTCTCCTCGGAATCCACTGCCAAAAACCTGACATGCCGGTTGATCGGTCACAGCCATGACAATTCTGTCGCAGGAATCCCTTTCCCGGAAACCCGAAAGTTCGCGAGTGACTCTTGCTCGCCGACGTTCGCTCCAGACTGCAAGTAGCTCAGCTCCTTCTTGTCCGTCTCACTCGCTCCGCCATTTTTCTCCCTCTTCTTCCTCTTCGTCGTCCGGTTCCCGATCCGGTTTCCTGTTTCTTTTAACATTAACTTTTTTACCTTTTGAAAACAGTTCATGGACAATAAACCTTTTGAAAACAATAATAGTACAAGGAATCAGAAATATTTACAGTGGATGCAAACTACCACAACGGAAGTGACGAATCCGTAACACTTCCCCCCCTCAAGAAAGAAAGTTTGAACATAGTGAAAACTTTCTTTGTAGGCAAAACTCTCCCAACAAACAAAAGTAAACTCACACCCCAAATCATCAATTCCCGTGAGCAACGATACTCAATATTGCCCAAAAATAAAGCAACAAAACTTCAAACAACCTACAGAGATTTCCAAAGTTAGTTCACTCTGGACAAAGCATCAGCAACGACATTATCCCTGCCCTTTACATGCTCAATTACCAAGCCAAACTCCTGCAAAGCCAAACTCCATCTCATCAACCTCTGGTTTTTATTTTTCATTTTTTGAATGAAGGTTAAGGGGTTGTGATCAAAAATCCAAAGTCACGCAAATCTAAAGCACTTTTTTAGGGAGGCCGAGCTGAGACCCAGGTTTCATGGTGGTTGGGTGGTGAGGCCTGGAAGTATTCACTACATGGACGCCTTTAGGAACGTGGAGTTCACGGTTAATCCGTGTAGGAATCTTGGCTCGGCTGCTCCGCAGCATTCAGTGCTTCAGCTCTTCCTAACTTTCATAATAATCACGGCTAGACCGCTTGTCGCTGTAGTCACGTGAACAGCGGTCTCCTTCTCGGCCACTACCCTGATAATCATCCCTTCGGGAGCTGCTGTAACTCTGGGAGCCTCCATAGTAATATCGACTGCAGCCACCACCAAAACTACTACTTCCACCCCAGGAGCCATAGCCACCCCTGAAACTACCTCCACGTTTTCCTCCGCTGGAGCTCCCCCAACGACTATGGCCTGCCTTCTCTACTGTTATGGTCCGACCATCCAAATCCTTGCCATTCAAATCCTTTTCTGCAGCTTTGGCGTCCTTTGTGTTTTCAAACGTGAAAAAGCCAAACCCTCTTGACTATTGCGTCTCCATATCTTTTATCAGCAGCACTTCCAAGAGCGGTCCATATTTGCCGAAGACAGAGTCTAGAACATCTTCCCTTGTGTTGAAGTTCAGTCCACCTACAAAGAGCTTGCCAATATTGCCTCCATCCCTGACTTGTGTGTGCTGACACTTAGTTTCAGGGTACCTGACAAGAAATGTCTGTGCAAAGCGTGACGTCAGTACCTTCCCCTTCTCTTCAGAGCGCTTCCTACCCATAGCACGAGTCGCGGTACAGGATGGAAAGATACCCAGAATCTCCTGCTCTACCTGTGCAGTGTTATTTTTCATACCAGGCTTTTCAACAAACATCGGGTTACGAGAAACTTGACCACCGGCCAAATCATTCCCGATAACAAAAGATATTCCCTCTACAGGTAGAGTGGCTTGTAACCCTACGGTGACCAGTCCTGACACCAAATCTGACTTCATATGGATGACATGAAGTGGGGCTTTAACACAGCCACCAACCCCCTGTAAAAGAACACTAACACCAGTTGCCGTCTTCTCTGACAATGGCAAAATGCCCTCAAGCATCAAAGATTGATGTGCTCCTGGGTCCCTCAATACCCTACCAGGTCTCTGGTTAGTCAAGTCTCCATCCAGTGACACAAACCCCTCTGAAATAAAAGGTTTGTAACCCTCCTGAATAAGGTCGTTCTGTGATGCCGAAACTTTGGCATGGGAACCTTCACAAGGCACTGTCCTCCAAGGACGATTTCTCGCATTTGCCAATGCATTCAGAGTTGTACTAGTCTGACTCCGCTCCTGATTTTTCCTTTCCAGGGCATAACATTGGGACATCAAATGTCCAGGTTTCTTGCAAAAAGTGCAAGTAGGCCCGGAGAAAAAACTCGTGGTCTGCCTCGAGCCCCCCGGAAGATAAGTCTGTCTTGGAACTGTAGTTTTCTGATCCATAAAAGTTGCGGTATCAGATTTGTCCTAATAGTCATCTTGAGGCCGCCCCCATGAATATTCGTGCTCCACACCGGATGTACCATAACTCACCTGGCGAACTCTAGGCGGGAAGTTAGGTGTGTGTAACCCCATCCTGTGTGTCAAGGCATAGTCATCTGCCACGGTTGCTGCCTCATACAACTCTAGTCCCTTCTTTTCTTCCAGATGTACTTTAATGTCCTCGTGGACACACTGTTTGAATTCCTCCACCAAGATCAATTGTCACAACAGTTCGAAGTCTTTCCCAATCCCCTTCGAATCACACCACCGACCAAACATGGTTTCCTTCATTCTGGCAAACTCCACATGGGTCTCACTCTCCCTCTTCCTGGCATTCTGGAATTTTTGCTGGTAAGCCTCAGGGACCAATTCATAGGCTTTGAGAATGGCTTTCTTCACTTCCTCATAATATGTACATTTGTCAATCGGTAAAGCCGAAAATATATCTTGAGCTTTACCCACCAGAACACTTTGCACTAACATAGTCCAGGACCTCACAGGCCATTTTAGCATTTGAGCCACTTTCTCAAAGTGTAAAAAAAAACTTGGCTACCTCCTTTTCATTGAAGGGCGGAACCAGCCTCACATGTCTACCAACATCCCAGGTGTTCTGACTAGTTGTCGAACCAGCCGGCATTGATGCTACCTCTCCCCGTTCTCCAATTAATTCCAACTCCTTGAGTTTAACTTCCTTCTGATACTCCATGTCATGTTCCTTTAACTCCCTTTTGGCTCTCCTCTCCTCTGCTCTTTCCTTTTCTCTTCTTTCTTTGAGTTCCCTTTCAGTTCTCCTTTCCTCTGCTCTTCTCTCCTCGAGTTCACTTGCAGCTCTCCTTTCCTCTGCTCTTTCCCCTGCTCTTCTTTCTTCTTCAGCTCTCCTTTCCTCTGCTTTTAACGTTTCCTGGCTCTGCAGTTGCATCTCCATTTTCCGGAGCTCCACATTTTCTTTTTCCTCGGGTAACCAATCCAAGGCTACCTCTGTCCATGTTCCTTGTCCCACCAGAGATTCTACCACCAATGTCTGCATCGCTGCTTTCTTCATCTTAACTCGGACCTCCAAGTTAAAATGTCTGGCCAATATCAAGAGTTCCGATTTTTTTAATGCTTGGAACTGTGCCTCATTAGGGGACGCCGCAAACTGTTCTGCGTCAAACACCATGGTGACTATCAGTTAACACCTGTTAACCTTCATACAAAAATTTTCAAATTTTTTTGAAACATTTGGGAAGGTTAGAAAATAATTCCAAATTTGAGAATTTGGGGAATGTTAGGGAATTCTATCCCGGACGAGTGTTATCAGGGAATTTAATCCCGGACGAGCCCCCAATTTCTGTTACGTGCTCCTCCCCGACCCCCTGGTCACGGCGTACCTCCGAGCCCCGAGAGGAGTCGCGGCAGAAAAATGTGTTATTCTGTATGTCAAAGATCAATGGAGAAGCCACCCCAATTGTTACTCACAAACAAATACTGAATTAAGATCACACAAGAATAACGGTACAACAATAATAGTAATCAAAAGTACAATCAATATCCGATGATGGTACCATCAGTTTTGTAATATATAACTCACTGCGCTCCAAGTGAGTGAACCAAGAACATTCCCAATGTCTCTTATTCCCGGCTCCAAGCCAAAGTTGATGTGCTACAGCGATCGCCAGAACGATGTCCCATCGAGACCAGAATACCGTTCGGATGGCAAGAACAGTCCCGCTGCCAACGCGGGGCACAGGCACCCTCAAGGCGACTGGGAAATCCAAAGGCACCCTCCAGGCGACTGAGAGATCACACCCTCGGGTATGGACGAATTAACCTTCAAAAAGCCACGTCACACACACACCCCAGATCGACGTCTGAATGCAGTGAAAATGGTCGAAAAGAGACGAAACCGTGAGCGAAGCACAAGTCCTGTGCGAGTCAAAATGCCCGACGACCCATTCTTGAGATGTAACGGCCCGGCGATTATTCTCCTCGGAATCCACCGCCAAAAACCTGACACGCCGGTTGATCGGTCACAGCGATAACAACTCTGTCGCAGGAATCCCTTTCCCGGAAACCCGAAAGTTCGCTAGTGACTCTTGCTCGCCAACGTTCGCTCCAGACCGCAAGTAGCTCGGCTCCTTCTTGTCCGACTCACTCGCTCCGCCCTTTTTCTCCCTCTTCTTCCTCTTCGTCGTCTGGTTCCCGATCCGGTTTCCTGTTTCTTTTAACATTAACTTTTTTACCTTTTGAAAACAGTTCATGGACAATAAACCTTTTGAAAACAATAATAGTACATGGAATCAGAAATATTTACAGTGGATGCAAACCACCACAATGGAAGTGACGAATCCGTAACACAATACTGTTACCTTTATGGGGGTAGTTGAAAGAATCCCATAGTAAAGGTAGGACTGTATAATTATAGCATTGCCCGTGGACGTGGACATGTATGAGAAATCTCGATGTACTTAAGTAGGAAAACTGTAGCTTAAGATTGTTTATGTGTCTTCACATGAGGGGTGAAGCAGTGATAATTAGTTAGGGATTAAGGTTAGTTTTTCCCAGTATGTGATTTTTCCCTCGGTGATTTTCCCTAACGTTCTACATTTACCACGGCCGGCCATGAAAACCCCATTAAACAACATTTACAACCAACGCCGACCCTATGAACACTCACCACAACTAAGCCCCACCCACATGAACACTATTGGCAAAAGGCCCCGCCCAGTAGAGGCGGAGGATCAGTCGGCGGAGAAGAAGGCCGGCAGGACATGCCCCAAGGGACGCGATTGGTTCTCGCTCGGGAGGAAGAGGAGTGCTCTTCTTCTGCTGGGTCCGACAAGAAGTTGGCCATTTTGGTGCTGAATTAAGTATGCGTGCTTTTGGAGGGAGCTTTTGTTGCGTTGCGTTGGCAGCTTTTGTTGGCAGCAATGTTGGCATTTGAGCTTTTGTTGCATTGGCAGCATTTATAAAGAGGTTTCGCCTGTGGTACTCTCCGGGGGAGCTGGAGGCTGCATTGTGCTCGCCCAGGCAGTGGAACCTGAAAGAGGGCGGTCTTCACTGCTTGCCTCACAGCTCTGGGCGCCTTCGACACGTGGGCTTTTCGTCGGCGGTCGCCATCTTGTGTGCTTCCTGAGCCTCGTCACCACCACTCTACTCGAAAATGACCACTTGAGGCCAAAGCTGAGTGCCGGAAAACCACAAAGGGATTTTATTTTCTTTCATCTGTCCCCTTGTCTGTTTTGAGTCTGTGTGTGGAAGTACATCAGATAGGAATTTTATTTACCTCAACATTAATTTTGACATTTCCGTCCTGCATTTATTCTCATTAAATTATTTGTTGAACTTACTGTCGTTTACTTGTTTGTGGTTTCGGAATAAACCGGTGTGTTCCGTTCAGGTTAACGCTTCACCTCCCTTCATTCCGCGCGACAAAGATCCTGCCATTTTTCGGGGTGCCGCCTCGGGAGTAAAACTGTCTCGGTTATCCATCACCCAGTGGTCTAAACCACTGGTGACAGGACAATACTTACCAAAAACTCATCCCGGATGAAGAACTTGGCACGAGACACCCGCGGGTCTTCTCCTTGCGGTGTGGGAGCTGGTAGTAAGAGTATAGGGTATCAGCAATATTAAAAAAAAACACATTGCACATTGAGTTTGTGGAATCAGGCTGTGATCACTTTCAGAATTACAAACAGACTGCAATGCAATGATGTTGACAGCCTTTAAAGGTGAAATGATGGTGTTAGCCTTAGGGCTACTGTGGAATTAAGGTCACTATTTGATGCTGTTATCTTCTCTTTCATTTCCTGTATAGACTGGTTGTTTTACCAAACTTTTAGGGCCGAATTTACGAAAGGCATTGAAGAGTTAGATGCGTGTAGAATCGCTAATCGTGCAATGATCACCTGTTCAAAGTTAGTCGCCATTCACCGAAGAGTGATTATCTAATGCGGATTGAAACCTAATCACAAGCGTTTAAATAACAAAGAAACAGTCACATGTCTGTGAGGGCATGTTTAAGAGTGTGTGTTAAGGCCTTGAAGCAAGCAATGCATGGCTTATAATTGGCAGTTTACATTGGGTGGTGAATATTGATGTGTTAGGAGTTATTGAATGATCTCAATAGGAGGCAGAAGAGGATAGTGATAGGGCAGTTCGCCGACTGACGTGCATTGAGAATACTTGAGGATAGATGCAATCCTCTGGAGAAGTATGACAATATCATATTTATCCAGAGTTACTGACTTTCGAAGGAATCATTTCATTGTTTGCTGAATCTAGTGCAACATGACATGGATCAACGTACGATGAGGAGCAATCCGCTGAATCCCCTCCAACAACTGTCCATAGCGGTGTGATTCGATATAAGTGCATCATTTCAATTGGATATTGAAGGCCTGGTGTTGGCTTAGTGGTTAGGGTGCCGGCTTGGGATCCTATGGATCCTGGGTTCGAATCCCGGTTGATCGCTGAATTAACACCAGGGGGGTTAACTCAGCCTGTCATCCTTCCGAGGTCGGCAAATTGAGTACCAATTCACTGATAATTCCCTGTGTGTCGCAAGAGGTGACCAACAGGGTTGGCGGCAGGAAGGGCCATAAAACATTGTTTCAAAAAGGGGACCACGGTGCCCGAAAAAGGCCAACCCCTGCTCTGTGGGGAAAAATAGCCTCGAAAGGTGGTTCATTTCAATTGGACGTTGGAGATATGGGTGCTGTCTCACAGATTAATCAGCTGTTTATATCTCTCTTCATAAATTGCTACTTATACGGGCGATTAGCTGTGCACATACATCAATGTTTTTGTCACTACGTATATAAGGGTTAAGGCATGTGTTAGCAAGACGGTCACTAAGTGCTTTTCGTAAATTCGGCCCATAGCGATTTCTGAAGAAACACGTGTACAAAACAATTCAAAATTGGGAAGATCCGTATTTTTAAAATGAAGGCACCACCACTGAGTGCAGCCACCCAGGAGTCAAGGGTCATATCTAACGTTTTGACCACCAAGTGATCTTCATCTGAGACTATGCTGGTATTGGGTGTGCAGGTCCCCCTGTGCAGGTGTGCAGGTGTGCAGGTGGTGGAAGGGATCACATGACTGCAATATGCAAATGGTGAGACATCACATCGTTTTTATCATTGCCTTGTGATGAAAAGGTGATGAGCCATGTGATGTCCCACCTCCCTCTTTAGAGAATAATTGAAACCTGGCACACATTGCGAGCACACTCCCAGATGAAGATCACTCACTACCCATACTACTGCTGGGCACCTACACTAGTTGGTGGGGCCTTCGTTTTTGGATCTTCATTTTTAAATACCCAAATTGTTTATTTTTTGATGCCTGGTTACAAAAGGGTCTTGTGAGTGGAGAAAGTGTGGTGTAAAAGAGTGTTCTTCATCTTCAAGTTGTACTGTTCTGTTGTGTAGGTGAGTGCGCTGTCTTGTTTGTTGTTAAGAATTTTAATTCCAACATGAAGATCCGTAGTACAGTCGGGCATGTGCCACCCACCATCTACAGGTATTGCGTAGTTGGCGTACTCTGGGAAATAGTCTTCAATCAAGAACTTCCCAGCAAGAATCTTGTCCTCCAGCATGTCTTGTTTATTCAAAAAAAGGATGACCGAGATCGTTTTCAACCATCTGCACCGACCAATGACAGACCACACACAGAACTTGCATAACTCAGCACGAAGCAGAAGTTACTTAAATGTGATGCAGTGTTACTACCTATATGAATGCAATGAATTTGTTATCTTTAACACTCCAGTTAAAAAGGAGCTTGGTATAGGTTTGTGAACATCACTGGGTTCGGGGAAACAATTATGTCGGCATTTATGGTCTGAAAATTTTCTTTACTAGTTAACCATCAAAAACATAAAATCACCATTTTAAAAATCCGCATGAAAATCTTAGTTAAATAAACCCTTATGGGGCCACTGAGACAACTTCCGACCAGGAAGAGATATCACTGAGACAATGTGGTTAACTCACTCCAAAAATATCCTTAAATCTTACCAGGGAATTTCCCTAAGCCTGAAGTCTACTCTTGCATGGGGGATTTAAAATCCCTAAAGTAAGGTGAAGAACCGCCTTTTAAGGCCATTTCTCCCCGCAGAGCAGGGTTTGGACTTTTTTGGGCACCAGGGTCCTCTTTTTGAAGCAACGTTTTATGGCCAGATGCTCTTCCTGCCACCAACCCTGTTAGTCCTTATGGGGATTGCTATCTTTATTGCTATCTAACAATAAAGTTAGCTATTATTGCTATTATTGCTATTTATTGCTATCTAACATTGCTATCTTTATAAAAAAAATCTCTTCCTCACTCGCCCTGCACTGCCCTCTCTCCACCTCACCCCCAGGAATACCTTTGGCTACGGCTTCCCCTTCGCTCCCACCTTTTGTTCATATGTGTGTTGTACCATCCACCAAACAGTGATGACTCCATCTACATCTCGCTGTCTGATAATATGGACCAACTTCTATCTACCCATCCCAACTCTCTCTTCCTCATATGTGGTGATTTCAATTGTCACCATGCCAGATGGCTGGGTGTGGGTACCACTCTCACCAGCCATGGCTCTTCAGCAAAGGACTTCTGTGACTCACTGGGGCTGACACAATCTGTCAATTTCCCAACCCGGATCTCAGTCAACGGAGCATCTTCTCTTCTGGACTTGGTTATGACTAACTTCCCTGAAAATGTCTGCTGCTCTTCTTCTGCTCCAATCGGCTCATCTGATCATGTGCTTGTCAAAGTGGACATCTCTCTGACCATTCTCAGAGAGCCTCCTCAGCGTCGACGAGTCTGGCATTTCACTCAGGCCAACTGGCACGGTCTTCAAGCAGCCATCAATCATCTGGACTGGTCTCCCATCTCTACCGCCTCTGACATCAACTCATCCTGGGAATTCTTCCAAAGTAAATTGCTCTCTCTCATGCACAGATTTATCCCATCTCGTCTTCAGTTGTCATACCCTTCCTCCTGTCCATGGTACACGGAATCTTGTGGTGAGGCTGTTGCCCAGAAACAACTTGCTTTCGTCTCCTGGAAAGCAAATCCAACGGAAGGAAATCTCATTTCCTTTCACAAAGCCCGAAACAAGTGTGTGTCCACCCTCAGGAGAGCCAGGAAACAATATCTCTCTGTTCTCAGGACAGAACTCTCTTATCTGTCTCCCTCTTCCAAATCCTGGTGGTGTGTGGTCAAATCTGTTTCTGGTGTTTGTTCCCCCTCCATCCCCTCCCTCACCTCAAACGGCCACACGGCTGACTCCGCACGTGAAAAAGCTGAATGCCTCAACTCTGTGTTTGCCTCTAAATCTTGTGTCCCAAACCCATCCCTCTCTGTACCCACCGTACCCAGTCGTACCCAGCTGCTCCTGGACTCTGTGTCCTTTCCTCCTGACAAGGTGGAAAAGTTTCTGTCAACCCTCGACTCTGATTCTGCAACTGGACCTGACGGCATCAGCCCACGGGTCCTAAAATCCTGTTCTTCCACTCTTTCAATCCCTCTCTCTGTTCTCTTCACCCTCTCTTTTGCTCAAGGTCATCTGCCATCTGCTTGGAAATCTGCCCACATCACCGCTTTGCACAAAAAGGTGCAATAACAGATCCCAGCAACTACAGACCAATCAGCCTTCTCCCAATTATCAGCAAAGTCATGGAATCCATCATTGCTTCAGATATGAAATCTTTCCACTTCTCCAATGGCTTGATCTCTGATCATCAATTTGGTTTCAGACCTGGTCACTCTACTCTGGACATGCTGCTTCTGCTTTCTCAACAATGGGTGGAGGTCCTCAATGCCAAACAGGAAATTAGTGCTGTCTCCCTTGACATATCACGTGCCTTCGATACGGTCTGGCACCCCGCTCTGCTCACCAAACTCTCCTCTTTTGGTATCCATAGAAATCTCCATGCATGGCTGGCGGACTTCCTCTCTAGTAATAGTCAACGTGTGGCCTTGAATGGGGTTCTCTCATCTCCTCTTCCTGTTCAGGCTGGAGTTCCCCAAGGCAGTGTTCTGGGCCCTATGCTTTTTCTGGTCTTCATCAATGATCTCTCTGACTCTCTTGAAAATCCTCTCTATCTCTTTGCTGATGACTCTACTCTCTGTCACTCCATTCTTCATCCCTCAGATTGGCAGTCTGCAGCCTCCTCACTCTCTGCAGACCTGGACAAAATCACAGAATGGGCAAACAAGTGGAACATGTCTTTCAATCCTGACAAATCTCACACTCTTACGATGTATCACCGAAAAGACCGACTAGACAACCCTCCCATACACTTTCTGAATAATCCTCTCCAAGAAGTTCTGTCACTCAAGCTTTTGGGTCTCACTATCTGCCATGATCTTTCCTGGGAAAACCACATTTCAAATCTGGCCTCCAAAGCCAGTCGGCGACTGGGCATCCTCCGTCGTGCGAAGTCCTTCCTTGGCACACCTGAGCTCCTCACCACAAACAAGGCTTTCATCCGCAGCTCAATGGAATACTGCTCTCCCCTCTGGGCTGGTGCTCCTGCCTCACACCTAGCTCGTCTTCACGCTGTTGAAACCAAAGCATTCAGAATCATTGGAATCTCCCGCGATGAAGCTAACTCCAAGGGCCTCTCACTCACTCACCACAGGCAGGTTGGTGGTCTTTCCGTCTTCTACCGACTCCTCTCTGGCCTTGCCCCCCCAGCTCTCTCTCTAGGCTCTGTCCCGCAAATATTCCTCAGGTCGCACAAGATCTGCCTGCAACCCTCTTATGGTTAAACTGCCAAAATCAAGACTCTCTGCTCACCTTCACTCCTTCATTCCTCTTTTCTCCCGCCTCTGGAACAAATCCCTCACTCTCTTCAATCCCACTCCACCCTCCAGGTCTTTAAAACAGCTGTTCACCACCATCTCTTATCTTACCCCATCCAAAACCTTGATCTTTTCTATCCCCGCTAATTTCACCCCAATTCCACTTTTTTGAAATACCAACTTCTGTCCTGGAAGTCCTTGGTGTCCTTGTGTTTTATACTTCTCCCACCCCCCCCCCCCCCCTTCCCCGCCCCCCTTCCCATGCCTCCTCCCCCCAAGCCCTCTCCCTCCCACACAACTCCCTGCTCTTAAATGTTGTGTGCTCTCAAGTGTTTGTGTGCTTCCCCTTCTCTTGTCTTCCGCTCCCTCTTTTTATATATTTTGTTTGTCTGGTTGATTTGTTTGTGAAGTAAATGTCAGCTCTTTCACGAGCCTCGATTCAGTATACAAAAAATAATAATAATAAAAGTCACCTCTTGTGACACACAGGGAATTACCAGTGAACTGATACTCAATTTGCCGACCTCGGAAGGATGACAGGCTGAGTCAACCCACATAATGTTAATTCAGCGATCGACCGGGATTCAAACCCAGGATCCTAGGATCCCAAGCCAGCACCCTAACCGCTAAGCCAACACCAGGCTACTGCCTAAACTAAGGTGAGATAGACAAAAATAAAAATCCACACTAATGGACAATATGGAAGACAAGAGAGGTCAGAAGTAGCAGAATCACCATCGAGATGTCAAATCTAGATTTAATTACCAACTTTGCTATTTATTGTCATCCTGATCGATCCTTCACAAAATGGCGTTACGTTAATGAGTGTGCTTTCCCACCTGCTGGCATTTTCTTGTTTTTACAATGACCCAATGCTCATAGTAAGTAGAGCCTTTACATAAATCAGATGCAGGAGGAAGTAATTAATGTGGATTACAAAGGCGTTAGTAGACCAAGGGGCAAATAATATAGTTATCTAGGATTTGAACCTGAGTTCTGAACATCCTGGGTTCGAATCCCGGTCGATCGCTGAATTAACGCCAGGGGGATTGACTCAGCCTGTCATCCTTCCGAGGTCGGCAAATTGAGTACCAGCTTGCTGGGATGAATGATCCAGGTGTGTACCCCGGATTAGAATAGGTACACCGTATCCCTGCGCATCGTAAGAGCGTGACCAAGGGTTGGCGTCAGGAAGGGCATCCGGACCATAAAACATTGCCTCAAACAGGGAACCATGATTGTCATGGGGCCCGCAAGGCTAACCCCCGCTCTAGCGGGGAAAATGGCCTTAAAACGATCATTCATTTATTCATTCATTCTGAACATCATGAGCCATCGGTCTGGCCGAGAATGCTAAACAATCCAACCCAAGCAATTGCTTGTGGATGTTAGATTCCTGGGTTTCTTTAAAAAAAAAAAAAGAGCAGCTTATTGTGTAGGCCGACTGGTGCCATAGCCAAATTATAAATCCCTGACCTATGTCCTATGGAGGTGGTGGTGGTACTGCATGCATCAGTTAATTCACCATGAAGCTGGAATGATGCAAATCAGCAGCTTGATATGGCAGCTGATATATGAATGAATGAAACCAATCAACAGTTAAACTTTCAACCATTACATGTTTAGAGACTTAGGGGTTTAGGTGTCTAAGGCTCATGAAACAGCCTGTACATACATATACAGTGTCTTCAGAAAGTATTCACACCCCTCGACTTGTTTCACATTTTGTTGTGTTACAGCCTGAATTTAAAAATGGATTGAACTCAGATTTTTTTTCACTGATCCACACAATATACCTCGTAATAATGTGAATATGTATTTTATTTTGTTTTAGAAATTTTTACGAAAAAGGAAAAATGAAAAGCTGAAATGTTTTCAGTCAATAGGTATTCAAGTGACAAACCCTTCCCTTCTCCTTCCATACGCTTTAACCTTTTTCTCCTTTCCTTCTCAACTCCGCTATTACGGCTATGATGGATGCTTCTTCGTGGTGGTTGTACCCCCCCCCCCCCCCCCCAACGCCAGTCGGGGGCCAAATATTTCCTATTCTTCCCTGCTGTCCAGATTCGTCAGGGCAGCGCTGTCATGGTCAGAGTGCCGATCAGTCCCCATAGACTGGCCATTTCCTTTCTCTCTCTTTCTCTCTCTTCTGCTCTCTTCTCTCTCTCTCTCTTCTCTCTCTTTTCTCTCTCTCTCTCTCTCTCTTCTCTTTTCTTTTCTTTTATTTTCTCTTTCTTTCTTTCTTTCTTTCTTTCGTTCGTTCTCTCTCTCTCTCTCTCTCTCTCTCTCTCTCTCTCTCTCTCTCTCTCTTTTCTCTCTTGCTCTCTCTCTTTTCTCTCTCTCTCTCTTTTTTTCTCTCTCTCTCTCTGTCTCTCTCTCTCTTTTTTTTTCTCTCTCGCTCTCTCTCTCTCTCTCTCCCTCTGTCTCTCTCTCTCTCTCTCTCTCTCTCTCTCTCTCTCTCTCTCTCTCTCTCTCTCTGTGTATCTCTCTCTCTCTCTCTCTCTCTCTGTGTATCTCTCTCTCTCTCTCTCTCTCTCTCTCATGGCCCTGACTTTGTGAAGGCGGGGGTACACCATCCTTGATGTGGCGGATCTCTTGGTCACTTCTTGGAGCTCAATCAGCTGTTTCAGTGGCGCGGACTTGTTCAAGAGAACTGTTCGGGGTTATCCAACAACAACAAAGACAACAACAACAACAACAACAACAACAACACAGCTCCGCTACTATATCCCTTTTCTTTCCTGTGCTCTTTTCTTCCGTTAGTTTACAGAATTTTTTCTCAATTTAGCTCCCAATCCTGTTTTTAATCTTTCCGATACCCCCAAAACATGTTTCATCATTTGGCTTATATTACCAGAAAACTCTTATTCATACATATTTAGTATTTACACATGGCATGGCAAACCAACTGACCAACAAACCCTTGTGAATTGCTGTATTTAGTGAGGTCTAGATCAGGTCATGCCCAAATATAAACCAGATAATACAAATGTCATTTGGCATCTTTCAATTTTGCTTCTGGTGTTAATCGTGCGGATTTGTGATGGCGTGTCATCGACCTTGCTCTAGTTTTTATTATCTTTGTCATGTATGTGATTTATATACAAACACCTTAGACATTGTAGGAAAAAACGAATAAAATCAGAAGAATCATTATTTTCAGGAAGAATTAAAAAGTTTCAATTTGGGAGGGTTGGGGAGGAATTTAAAAAAACATTAAATAAACTCAATGGTAGCTCGAAGAGCTGATCACCGGTATTCCATTTGGCAATAACAACTTATTTATATCCAAGAGCCACATATGACGTTTATTTCACTAGTCTTTGTGCCATTTTTAATCCAATAATAATATGATTCGGATTATTTTAACCCTCATGTTACATCACATTGTCAATAACAAATTAATTGTTTTTCTTCTGACTCTTGATTTATCTGTAATAATTACAACATCACTGTAATGTGCTCGTTTTGGGATAAAGAGCCTTAGGAAGCTGCCAACTTCACACTGCCCCAGCAGGCATTAATAGAAGAACAGAGCAGGCACATTTGTACAGAATGCAGAGCAATGAGTGTACTTATATTATATAGTAGGTTACACAGTGCACAATCGGCTTTATTTTGACCCCTTTCTCTGCAGGCAACCTTGACAGCCTCCAGAATTCCTGCAGTGCCCTGTTTAAAGCTGCTCCTGCTAATCGGGGGCTCGAGGGGCAACGGGTGGCACGGAAATACCACACTTGAACCCCTACCGGTAACTTTTAAGTAGTCCATTGATTCCTGCACATCCTTGGCAGCTCAAGCTCTGGTCTCTCACTCAGATGCCTATACCACAGAAGAGTAATCCAATCACAACTCCATATGTAATAAATACACTCGCGAACAAAATCACCGCTCGCATAGCATACATGCAACCCCAGCCTGGTGTTGGCTTCGCGGTTAGGGTGCCGGCTTGGGATCCTAGGATCCTGGGTTTGAATCCCGGTCGATCGCTGAATTAATGCCAGGGGAGTTGACTCAGCCTGTCATCCTTCTGAGGTCGGCAAATTGAGTACAAGTTCACTGGTAATTCCCTGTGTGCAGCAAGAGGCAACTAACAGGGTTGGTGGCAGGAAGGGCATCTGGCCATAAAACATTGCTTTAAAAGGGGGACCACGGTGCCCGAAAAAGGCCAACCCCTGCTCTGTGGGGAAAAACTGGCCTCTAAAGGTGGTTTTGTATTAAACTTACAAACAACCCTAAACACCTAAACACCTAAACTTACAAACAATCACACTGACAAACATGTAAAACCTGCACTCACAAACTTATACACGCACAAACAAAATCACCACTCGCATAGCATACATGCAATCACACACATTATACAAACTCCGGAACTTACAAACAATCACACTGACAAACATAAAAACTGCACTGACAAACTCCTACACACACAAACATACAAAATCCTACAATCACAAACAAAACACTGACACACACAAACTTACAAATGCTTGCACTCACAATCACACTGCCAAACATAAAATTGCACTCACAAACTCCTACACACACAAACATACAAAATCCCACACTCAAACAAAACACTGACACACTAACTTACAAATGCTTACACTCACAAACAATAACATTGACAAACATAAACATCGGGGCAATACCCCTGGTGCTCACATGGTCACAGTAGACTGCACCGACTAAGGGTATTTAAACCAATTTCTATGCTTGCTAGAAGATAGGGCAGCATGTACAATCATACTAACATAATCATAAGACCTTAAACAAACAAACCAAACATTACCTATCTTGGGCGGAATCCTACCCCCCACACCCCCCCCCCCCCCCCACTCCCACCCCTGTATTTCCTCAGCCCCCAATTTTTCAATGCCTTGAACAAGCATTGGTACATCATGGACAATGAAGGTTGTGGTGAAGTTTCATGAGAATTGATGATGTAGTTTCTGAGAAGAAAACAAATACCTATTTTGGGGGGCAACCCTCCCATCCCCCTGTAGATCCCCAAAGGGGCAGACTTTTTTTTAATTCCGTGAACAAAAACTTTGGTACATCACAGGCGATGAAGGTTATGGTCAAGTTTCATCGAAATAGCTTGTGTAGTTGCAGAGGAAAAAGCAAATTCCCTATTTTGGGGGTTCAAACCAGGATCTACTTTGACCACCAGTAGACCCCTGAGACCGCGATCTTTTTAATGCTGTGAACAAACTTTAGTCACAACATAACAAATATCATTTGTGCAATATTTGGTCGCATTCCCTTCAGCGGTTTCGGAGAAGAAGTTGCAAATGTTTACGGACGGACGGACTGACTGACTGACTGACTGACTGACTGACTGACGGATGACGCGCCATTGCATAAGCTCCCCTGAACTTCGTTCCAGGTGAGCTAAAAAACTACATTCACAAACTCCTACACACACAAACATACAAAATCCTACACTCACAAACAAAACACTGACACACACAAACTTACAAATGCTTACACTCACAAACAATCACACTGACACACATGTAAAACCTGCACTCACAAACTCCTATACACACACATACAAAATCCTACACTCACAAACAAAACACTGACACACACAAACTTACAAATGCTTACACTCACAAACAATAACACTGACAAACATAAAAACTGCACGCACAAACTCCTACACACACAAACATACAAAATCCAACACTCACAATCACACTTACAAACTTGTAAAAACTACTCAAACTCAAACACACACAAACATACAACACAAGAAGACGTCATGTGGAGCATGATACTTGAAAAATCCGCCCCCCACCCCCAAGAAAAAAAATTCCATTAATACAGCAAATTGTCCATTTCATCAAGATTAAAATTGACAATCTTGATCAAAGCTCAGGTCAACAGGAAGAAAAGTGACGATTTTTCAGATGAAAAATGATGATTAGGTTGACCTTGAGTTGACCTTTGACCTTTTGACCTCAAAAATAGTGAGTTTCCCTATTTAGTGACTCAATGTGCAAATGCTGTTCAATTTTCAAGTCAATCGGATGAAAATTGAGGATTTTAAAAACTTGGCCTATGTTGACCTTTTGGCCTAAGTTGACCTCAAAAATAGTTGGTGGTTGAATTCAGTGACCATATATATAAATCCTCTTCGAATTTCAAGTCAATCAAATGGAAATTGGTGATTTTAGAAATGCGGCCTATGTTGACCTTTTGGCCTATGTTCACCTAAAATATAATTTGTGGTTGACTTCAGTGACCAGATATGCAAGTCATCTTGAAATTTCAAGTCAATTGGATGAAAATTGAGGATTTTAGAAATTTGGCCTATGTTGAACTTTTGGCCTGTGTTGACCTTTTGGCCGATGTTGACCTCAAAAATACTTAGTGGTTCAATTCAGTGACCAGGTATGCAAGTTCTCTTCAAATTTCAAGTCAATCGGATGAAAATTGAGGATTTTAGAAATTTGGCCTATGTTGACCTCAAATTTACTTGGTGGTTGAATTCAGTGACGAGATATGCAAGTCCTCTTCAAATTTCACATCAATCGGATGAAAATTGAGGCTTTTAGAAATTTGGCCAATGTTGACCTTTTGGCCGAGGTTGACCTCAAATATACTTGGTGGTTGAATTCAGTGACCAGATATGCAATTGCTCTTCAAATTTCAAGTCAATCGGATGAAAATTGAGGATTTTATAAATTTGGCAAAGTTGGTGATCTTTGGCCTATGTTGACCTTTTGACCTTTTGACCCCAAAAACAATAGGCTTCTCAATTGGGACGACCTATACAACTTGGTAAAGTTTCGTGACGATCAGTTTAGAATTGTGAGCTGCAGGCCGGTGACAAACAGACAAACAGATGAAAAATCGGTCAGAGACCGAGGACTTGCCGGAATGTACTTTTTTATCGGCCATTTTGGACAAATATGACGGCCGAACCACGTGACCGATGACGTCATTATTATTTTTTTCTGAACTAATTTATTCCTAGATTATGCTCAAGAAATTTCATCTTAATCGGATGAAGTTTTGTACTTGTTGAATTATGACCTCATAATAGAGGCACCAATGACTTCATCATTAACAGATGTTATTCAACATGGAGAGTTCGTTACAATGAGCCATGTCTCAATTTTTTATATTCAGCACTTTTGGAGATATAATAGAGGTGCAAAGTTTTTCGGTTTTTCCAAGATGGCGGCCGAACCACGTGACCGATGATGTCATCAATTGGGCACAGTCTATTTCAGGGCAAGACAAATATGTGTGTAAAGTTTGGCGATTCTATGTGCAACGGTGTAGACGTAGTACTGCAAACAGACAGACAGACAGACAGATGAAAAATCGGTCAGAGACCGAGGACTTGCCGGAATGTACTTTTTTATCGGCCATTTTGGACAAATATGACGGCCGAACCACGTGACCGATGACGTCATTTTTTTTTTTTTCTGAACTAATTTATTCCTAGATTATGCTCAAGAAATTTCATCTTAATCGGATGAAGTTTTGTACTTGTCGAATTATGACGTCATAATGGAGACACCTATGACATCATCATTAAAATATTTTATTCCCCATGGAGCGTTCTTTACAATGAGCCATGTCTCAATTTTTTCTATTCAGCACTTTCGGAGATATGGAGGTGCAAAATGTTTTTGGTTTTTCCAAGATGGCGGCCGAACCACGTGACCGATGACGTCATCATTATTTTTTTTCTCCACCAGTTTATGCCGACATGGCGCTCAAGAAAATGCATCTGATTTAATGAAGTTTTGTACTTGTCGAATAATCGAATTATGATGTCATAATGGAGGCCTTGGGCCTAGAGAGTTAAAAATTGGGCACAGTCTATTCCAGGGCAAGACAAATATGTGTGTAAAGTCTGGCGATTCTACGTGCAATGGTCTAGACGTAGTACTGCGAACAGACAAACAGACGGATGAAAAATCGGTCAGAGACCGAGGACTTGCTGGAATTTACTTTTTTATATGCCATTTAGGACAAATATGGTGGCCGAACCACGTGACCGATGACGTCATCATTAACATATTTTATTCCCCATGGAGAGTTCTTTACACTGAGCCATGTCTCAATTTTTTCTATTCAGAAAAATTCTATTCAGATCAAGGAGATCTCGCGAGATCTTGGAGACGGCGGCAGGGATTTTCAAAGCTCCACACGGTCTCCACGTTTTTCGAAGTTAAGTCTGTTCACAATTGTATTTTGTCGAAACTGTATTTATCTTTCGGTGTGTGAAGTTATTGTGTGCAACTTTGGTTGTTTCTCGGTGTTTATCTTTCATAAATTGATCGTCTGTTTGCCGTGTCGTGTCTTGAGGCCTTGTACAGTGTGCACTGTACAACCTTGAGGCTTTGTTTTTCTCTCAGTGGTCCGTCGTTTGTGATCCAATAACTTTCGTTCTCTGTATTCCCAGGCTTTTCACCCATAGCCTACTTCCTTGTGTAAATCTCAACTCAAAAAAAAAAAAAAAAAAAAAAAAAAAAAATACAACAACAACAACAACATTTCCTTCTCTGTTCTCATTCGTTTATTCATTCTTATTCGTTCGTTCGTTCTTCGACCACGTGTTTCTCCCCCATTTCCCCAGATAGTTTTCACTCATTAACCTTCAATGTTTACACTTTCCCCTCAAGTTATGTATTCCGTCATATTTTATAACACCTTTTTCTTCTTCTTCTTTAAAAGGCTGCTTTCGACTTGCTCACCAAATCAATTCATCCCAAAAAAAATATCCATCTCCTATAGTGCCTTTTTTCTACATTCCCTAAACTCTCCTGCACTCCATCCTCCATCCAGCGTCCTTAAACGTATTTTTAACTCGAAGGTCACAAGAAACTCATTTTGCAATAAATGTTCGTTTCCCATAAATCGTACACTTTCAAAAATCCAATCTCACCCCTCCCCTCCAAATCTTCCCCATAACCCCTCCCCTCCAAATCTTCCCCATCACCCCTCCCCTCCAAATCTTCCCCATCACCCATCCCTTTCAAATCTCCCCCCTTGCCCCCTCCCTCCTAAACTACCCCCTCACCCCTCCCCGCCAAGACGCCCCCTCGCCCCTCCCCTCCTAGACTCCTGCCTCACCCCTCCCCTCCAAATCTCCCCCATATCCCATCCCTTTCAAATCCCTCCCCTTGTCCCTTCCCTCCCAAACTCCCCCCTCACCCCTCCCCTTCAAATCTCCCCACCCTCATTGCTTCTCAATTTCCCCCCTCTCACTCCCCCTCCTCAAAGCGTCCTCCCCGCTTCTTCCCCCTTCAAACTCTCACCTCCATCTCCCCCAACCTTCTGCCTCGCTCTTCCCCCTCCTCAAATAACACCTCATAGTGGCTCACCCAATCACCATCAAACCTTTTGTCCGCCCCATCCTTCCCTTTCTCCGAGCTATTCTGAAATCTCTGACACACCTTCAACAGCTCTCCCTACCTCTTCCACCTCTTCCACATCTTACCCCACCCCTCCTCCCCCCTGTTCTGTATCTGATGCTCCCCCTTCCTCTTCATTAACGGTATGGACCTCAAACATCCGGGGCCTTCGTTCAAACTTAACTGATCTCTCCATACAGGTTGCTTCTGTCAAACCAGACGTGATCTGCTTAACAGAAACTTTCCTCCTTTATGATGTCTCTGATTCCATAGTATCTCTCCCGGGCTACTCCCTCCTCCGGTATGATAGACCTGAGCCTCGTCCTGGAGGCGGGGTTGCTATCTTTATCAAAAACTCTCTTCCTCACTCGCCCTGCACTGCACTCTCTCCACCTCACCCCCAGGAATACCTCTGGCTACGGCTTCCCCTTCGCTCCCACCTCTTGTTCATATGTGTGTTGTACCGTCCACCAAACAGTGATGACTCCATCTACATCTCGCTGTCTGATGATATGGACCAACTTCTATCTACTCATCCCAACTCTCTCTTCCTCATATGTGGTGATTTCAACTGTCATCATGCCAGTTGGCTGGGTGTGGGTACCTCTCTCACCAGCCATGGCTCCTCAGCAAAGGACTTCTGCGACTCACTGGGACTGACACAATCTGTCAATTTCCCGACCCGGATCTCAGTCAACGGAACATCTTCTCTTCTGGACTTGGTTATGACTAACTTCCCTGAAAATGTCTGCTGCTCTTCTTCTGCTCCGATCGGATCATCTGATCATGTCCTTGTTAAAGTGGACATCTCTCTGACCATCCTCAGGGAGCCTGCTCAGCGTCGACGAGTCTGGCATTTCACTCAGGCCAACTGGCACGGTCTTCAAGCAGCCATCAATCATCTGGACTGGTCTCCCATCTCTACCACCTCTGACATCAACTCATCCTGGGAATTCTTCCAAAGTAAATTGCTCTCTCTCATGCACAGATTTATCCCATCTCGTCTTCAGTTGTCATACCCTTCCTCCCGTCCATGGTACACGGAATCTTGTGGTGAGGCTGTTGCCCAGAAACAACTTGCCTTCGTCTCCTGGAAAGCAAATCCAACGGAAGGAAATCTCATTTCCTTTCACAAAGCCCGAAACAAGTGTGTGTCCACCCTCAGGAGAGCCAGGAAACAATATCTCTCCGTTCTCAAGACCGAACTCTCTTATCTGTCTCCCTCTTCCAAATCCTGGTGGCGTCTGGTCAAATCCGTTTCTGGTGTTTGTTCCCCCTCCATCCCCTCCCTTACCTCAAACGGCTACACAGCTGAATCCGCACGTGAAAAAGCTGAATGCCTCAACTCTGTGTTTGCCTCTAAATCTTGTGTCCCAAACCCATCCCTCTCTGTACCCACCATACCCAGTCGTACCCTGCTGCTCCTGGACTCCGTGTCCTTTCCTCCTGACAAGGTGGAAAAGTTTCTGTCAACCCTCGACTCTGATTCTGCAACTGGACCCGACGGCATCAGCCCACGGGTCCTAAAATCCTGCTCTGCTGCTCTATCTCACCCTCTCTCTGTTCTCTTCACCCTCTCTTTTGCTCAAGGTCAACTGCCATCTGCTTGGAAATCAGCCAACATCACCGCTTTGCACAAAAAAGGTGCAAAAACAGATCCTAGCAACTACAGACCAATCAGCCTTCTCCCAATTATCAGCAAAGTCATGGAATCCATCATTGCTTCGGATATGAAATCTTTCCTCTTCTCCAATGGCTTGATCTCTGATCATCAATTTGGTTTCAGACCAGGTCACTCTACTCTGGACATGCTGCTTCTGCTGTCTCAACAATGGATGGAGGTCCTCAATGCCAAACAGGAAATTAGAGCTGTCTCCCTCGACATATCACGTGCCTTCGACACGGTCTGGCACCCCGCTCTGCTCACCAAACTCTCCTCCTTTGGTATCCATGGAAATCTCCACGCATGGCTGGCGGACTTCCTCTCTAGTCGTCGTCAACGTGTGGCCCTGAATGGGTTTCTCTCATCTCCTCTTCCTGTTCAGGCTGGAGTTCCCCAAGGCAGTGTTCTGGGCCCCGTGCTTTTTCTGGTCTTCATCAATGATCTCTCTGACTCTCTCGAAAATCCTCTCTATCTCTTTGCTGATGACTCCACTCTCTGCCGCTCCATTCCTCTTCCCTCAGATCGGCAGTCTGCTGCCTCCTCACTCTCTGAAGACCTGGACAAAATCACAGACTGGTCAAACAAGTGGAACATGTCTTTCAATCCTGACAAATCTCACACTCTTACTATGTCTCTCCGAAAAGATCGACTGGACAACCCTCCCATCTACTTTCTCAACAATCCTCTCCAAGAAGTTCTGTCGCTCAAGATTTTGGGTCTCACTATCTGCCATGATCTTTCTTGGGAAAACCACATTTCCAAGCTGGCCTCCAAAGCCAGTCGCCGACTGGGCATCCTCCGTCGTGCGAAGTCCTTCCTCGGCACACCTGAGCTCCTCACCACATACAAGGCTTTCATCCGCAGCTCAATGGAATACTGTTCTCCCCTATGGGCCGGTGCTCCTGCCTCACACCTAGCTCGGCTTCACGCTGTTGAAACCAAAGCTTTCAGAATTATTGGAATCTCCCGCGATGAAGCTATCTCTGAGGGCCTTTCACTCACTCACCGCAGGCAGGTAGGTGGTCTTTCTGTCTTCTACCGACTCCTCTCCGGCCTTGCACCCCCAGCTCTCTCTGTGCTCTGTCCCCCAAATATTCCTACAGGTCGCACAAGATCTGCCAGCAACCCTGTGATGGTTAAACTGCCGAAATCTCGGCTCTCTGCTCACCTTCACTCTTTCATTCCTCTTTTCTCCCGCCTCTGGAACAAACTCCCTCACTCCCTTCAATCCCACTCCTCCCTCCAGGTCTTTAAAACAGCTGTTCACCACCATCTCTTATCTTCCCCCATCCAAAACCTTGATCTTTTCTACCCCCGCTAATTCACCCCAGATCCACCTTGTTTGAAATTCCAACTTCTTTCCTGGAAGTCCTGGCAGTGTCCATATGTTTTATACCTCTCCCACCGCCCCCTTCCCACGCCCCCCCCCCCCCAAAGCCCTCGCCCTCTCTCAGATCTCTCGATGTCTCCATGTCTCTCGGTCCCTGCTCTCAAATGTTGTGTTTGTGTCCTTCCCCCTCTCTCCTCATCTTGTCTACCGCTCCCTATGTTATATGTTTTATGTGTCGGTTTGTCTTTCTGTGTGATTAATGTTCGCTCTTTCACGAGCCTCGATCTTGTATACAAAAAAAAAAAAAAAAAGAAAAAAAAAAAAGCACTTTCGGAGATATAGAGGTGCTAAATTTTTCGGTTTTTCCAAGATGGCGGCCGAACCACGTGACCGATGACATCATCAATTGGGCACAGTCTATTCCAGGGCAAGACAAATATGTGTGTAAAGTTTGGCGATTCTACGTTGAACGGTGTAGACGTAGTGCTGCAAACAGGCAGACAAACAGACTAGAAATCGGTCAGAGACCGAGGACTTGCCGGAATGTACTTGTTTTCAGGGGTGTTGGTTAGAAGGGAATCGGATAATGTTTGACAGAGTTATTAGTAAAAAAACAATTTTTGACCTTGAGTTTGACCTTTCAAGGTCACTCAAGGTCAGGTCATGGTGCCAAATGAAATGTCGTGTGTGACTTCCTATATGTCCGTAACAGTAAGTGTATTCATATCTCATGTACTTTTAGAGTTATAATGGTTTGAAATATATTTTAAATGAAAACTTGACCCCCCCAATTTCACCTTTTGGGTGACCTTGAGCTTGACCTTGGGCCGAAAGAGTTAAAAATTTGGCACAGTCTATTCCAGGGCAAGGCAAATATGTGTGTAAAATTTGGCGATTATACGTGCAACGGTGTAGATGTAGTACTGCAAACAAACAGACAAACAGATGAAAAATCGGTCAGAGGACTTGCCGGAATATACTTTTTTATCGGCCATTTTGGACAAATATGGCGGCCGAACCACGTGACCGATGACGTCATCATTATTTGTTTTCTAAACTAATTTATTCCTAGATTATGCTTAAGAAATTTCATCTTGATCGGATGAAGTTTTGTACTTGTCGAATTATGACATCATAATGGACATACCTATGACATCATCATTAACATATTTTATTCCCCGTGGGGAGTTCTTTACAATGAGCCATGTCTCAATTTTTTCTATTCAGCACTTTCGGAGATATAGAGGTGCTACGTTTTTCGGTTTTTCCAAGATGGCGGCCGAACCACGTGACAGATCACGTCATCATTAACATATTTTATTCCGCATGGAGAGTTCTTTACAATGAGCCATGTCTCAATATTTTCTATTCAGCACTTTTGGAGATATAGAGGTGCTAATCTTTTTGGTTTTTCCAAGATGGCGGTTGAACCACGTGACCGATGACGTCATCATTAAAATATTTTATTCCCCATGGAGAGTTCTTTACAATGAGCCATGTCTCAATTTTTTCTGTTCAGCACTTTTGGAGATATAGAGGTGCTAATTTTTTCGGTTTTTCCAAGATGGCGGCCGAACCACGTGACCAATGACGTCATCAATTGGGCACAGTCTATTTCAGGGCAAGACAAATATGTGTGTAAAGTTTTGCGATTGTACGTGCAACGGTGTAGAGGTAGTGCTGCACACAGACAAACAGACAAACCAACCGATCAACATACTTGCCGGAATATTTTCCGGCAAGTAACAAACAGACAGACAGAACCACAAACGCAACCGACCAATATACTTGAAAAATCTTCGATTTTGCAAGTAATGATGCTCTCAAAAACAAAAAAAGTGACACACACAAACATACAAGCCCCTACATTGACAAAGACGAATGAAGAAGAGTACCAACATCACCAATGTAAATTCTTCCACATCCAATTAAAACGCCAGCCTTTTGACAGATTTTTAAAATTGAACTACTTGGTCTAATGTTTCAGTGTTCATTGACTTTCAAAATTGGCAAAGAAAATAATAAGATGATTAAGGTACAGTGCCTTCAGGAAGTATTGACACCCCCCGACTTTTTCTCCCATTTTGTTGTGTTTCAGCCTGAATTTAAAATGGATTAAATCGAGATGATTTTTTGGCATTTTTGGTGGATCGACTCGGCCTGTTCATCCTTCTGAGGTCAGCGAAATGAGTACCAGCTCTGGGGAAAACGACCCAGCCATTGGAGGATCATGTAATGGCCACCAGTCCAGGATTGTGCCCTCTCGCCAATGAAACTGCCTTGGCAGCCCAATGTGCCTGATGGCATGAAAGGAATGGCCATTATTATTATTGGACAGACAATAATGCAGGACCAGACAGCCTCAGGCAAGGATGTTACTAACTCAGCTTATCCTGTGGATACTTGAGCCAACAACACTTGATCTTCATGGAAATTTCCCCCTGCAAGTACGAACCAGACTCCACTCAGTTTACCATCCCAGTCCTAACAAGTAGATTGATCTGATGCTCAAGTTTTGAAACGGTTTCTTCGACCCAGTCTTCTCAAGCAAAGTGGTCAAAGCAGATTATCCATTACGCATTAACTTTCACAGATTATTAACCCCATTGCTGGAAATAATCGGACCTGCTCCAATTTAGAGGATCACCATTCATGGAACGACCATCTACAGATCGATCGACAAGGTGCCATCGACATCCTATTATGGACACAAAAGTTTTGTAATGCTTGCCCCATCTCCCCCACTTCCTCCACCTGCATGATGTCATATACATTGCTCTCCCCTTCTTCCAAGCGCTTTATCCTTTTCGTTCCCTTCCTGCTCAACTCCGCTACACGAGATCCCTTTTCTTCCCTATCCTCTTTTCTTCCCTTCATTTAGAGATTTTTTTTTTGCTCAATTTAGCTCCCAATCCTGTTTCTAACCTACCCCTACTCCCCCACAACATGTTTCATCATTTTGCCTTATAGTACCAGAAAAACTCTGTTACTCATCCAAATTTAGTACTTACACATGGAATGGTATACCAACTCAACAAGAAACCTCTGAGTTAGTGTATTTACTGAGATATAGATCAGAACATGCCGAGATATTAACCAGAAATGCTGTTTAGTTATCCAGGATCTAAATAATCACCCTGGCTACAAAAACACAACAAGCATCACCGAAGGGCCTCCAGCACTACTGGGAATTCAGACGAGGGGATAAACCTTAACAGTCGGAACATTGTGGTGAGCACTGTTATACTTATCCAATTAATGAGCATGCATGACTCTTAATTACCAATATAAGAGAAACTCCCGTGAGATAATCATTCGGTAAGACCATGTTTGTACATGTATGGTACACTTTCCCCTGCAAGGCAGCCCTATATCTTACCTCGACTGTACTCCATCCGAACATTTAACCTTCATTGGACGCCTTCTCAAGATCCATCCTGCTATGTCACCAAGAAATATCTCACAGAATGCGAATTTTACATCAACTGATGAACTATTGGTTTCATCAACTGTTGATAAAAGATATGGTCACTACCATGAGAAGCAGAGTGGGACTTTGCTTCCCACAGCGGTGTTTAGATCCATGTATTTTGCTTGATCCCTCCTGATTCGCTCTGGAGAACATGTGGGATCTTGGTGTAGAAGGCAAAATATTTTGCTTTTAAGTACAAGTTATGAAAATGAAGTTACTACTTGTAGCCATGGCCCTCCCACAGGCAGGCAGCAGCCTCTTCGCTCTCTGCAGACCTTCAAAAAAATCACGAGCTGATCAAACACTTGGAATATGTCTTTCAATCCTAACAACTTCCACACTTTCACTCTCACTCTCCATCTGTCTCTCTCGTTCTCTCTCTCGTTCTCTCTCGTTCGTTTTCTTTCTTTCTTTCTTTCTCTTTCTCTTTCTCTCTCTCTCTCTCTCTCTCTCTCTCTCTCTCTCTCTCTCTCTCTCTCTCCCCTGTCTGACAAACCCTTATATCTACTTTCTTAACAATCCTCTTGAGGAAGTTCAGCCATTCAAAGTGCTGCGTCTCACGATCAGCCATGATCTTGCTTGGGCAAACGACATTTCAACATTGGCCTCCAAAGCCACCCTCTGACCAGGCATCCTCCGCCATACAAAGTCCTTCCTTGGCACATCTGAACTTCTATTCACATCAAGGCCTTCATCGAGAGCTTGATGGAGTACTGCTCCCCACTTTGGGCTGGCTCCCCTGCCTCACACCTTGCTTAGCTTGACACTGTGGAAACCAAGGCCTTTACGATCATTGGAATGTCCCACGATGAAGCTGAGTATATGGGCCGATCACTTCGCCATTGCAGACAGGTCAGTGGTCTCTCTGTCTTCTATCGCCTCCTTTCTTGTTTTGCACCCTCTCCTCTTTCCATGCTCCCCCCCCCCTCCCATCCCCTCGGTTTCTGCAGGGCTCACATGCTACCTTATAGTATTAACCCAACACGGTACCCAACCGTTTTGGGCACCGTGTTGGGTCCCGTTGGATGCCTACGCCTGTGTACTCGATCACACGGTACCCAACCAACGACAAAGGTTGGGTATATGGTTGACGGTCCACAATCAACCCCTTTTTGGTGAAGCTACCTAAATCCAGGATCACTGCTCAGCTCCACTCTTTTGTTCAACTTTTTCCCACCTGTGGAACCAACTTACACATCCTCTTCAATCTCATTTTCCCTCCAGTTCTTCAACACAGCGGCTCACCACCATCTCAGATAGTCCCCAATCCAAAACCATTATCATTTCTACCCTCATTAACCCCCTCCCCTGCCCTACCTCAATCCCTTATCCTTCCAAATTTCCAGTTTTCCCTCCTGAGAGTTTCCTTCTGTATCCATCTGGTCCACCCCATGCATCTTCTCCTGCCCCACATTCCTTCCCACACCCATTGTTTGTCTAAGTCTGCCTCTGCCTTGGCCTTCGGCTCTGCTGTTGGTGTGCCCCCATCTCAGGTGGTCTTTTTGTCCTGTTGTGTCCTGATCCGTTCAGGGTACTAATACTAGCTATTCCATCAGCCTCGACTATGTATACAAATTATTTATAATAATAGTAATTAAAAAAACCTCGTGATAAGGTGCACAGTCATCGGAGATGCCAAGATGAGTTGCCTTACAAGGTATTTCAAAGCAGCAAGAGGAATTAGACTCATCAAGTGCAACACTGCCCTAACTATTTACGCTACCAAGTCTGGTTATCAGTACTTTTGTTGACGGGGAACTTAAGCTCATTTCTGGCACTACATGCTGTGTCCTCAACGCTTAATACTAAGTCACTGTGGTGAAAGACATGCTCACCTGTTTACCCAAATACCCTTGAAAAGCTCCTGTGACTCACGCAGTCGATTCTGGCTCGCATCCTCCATGAGCACCATGTTGTAGCTGCTGCTGCTTACCACAAAGATGATGGCTGTCACATCTAGGGTAGGCGTAGGCATCAAACAGGTGCAATATGTTGCATTACAGCCTCAGACAAGTCAACATTAAGATTCATTTTGGCTTTTACTATGGAATAAGTCCCCTCTCCCTGTAACCTTCCAAAAATGTATTCCATACCGTATTAATCATTGTTTAACTGTATCTCTACATGCTGCTCGAGAACCTACATCTCTCTCCCTCTCTCTCTACGGAGGAGTTAATAAGGTGTGTGATCTGAAAAATTCGTCTGGGGTTAAGTGAAAACCTACTGGGTTGGTGGCAACCACAGTTGGATCTAAATCTGTCCGATTTGTCGACCAGGTTGTGGGTGTAGTTATTAGGAAAGTTAGACAGCTAAACATTGACTGGGAAGGTGTGGGTATCATTGAGGATCTTCGTTCAAGTTTCCCTGGAACCAAAGGGCTCCTACTTTTCAGTGGGAGATCGAACATATCCCCCTCTTCATCTTGTAACTAAGGCTGGAATTTGTGACCTCTCTCGACAAAGGAAAAATGTATCCCTCTCTGGGAGAACACGAATAGATTTGTGGTCAGAGCGGTTAGGGTTGGGTCCTCCCTCTACTACACTTTGGCCTCCTATGTATACCTTACCCATACATGGTGTATTAGCGGATATACAGTGAAGGTTGGCACACTGGGCCCTCCCCTCCAATATTTTTGGTCAACAGTTCGCTGCCACTAACTCGTTCTTTCTGTGATTAGGATGACTTGTTTCACCAACGATGTTTTCCTTCTAATTATCTGCGCCACCAATGGTGGGCGGAAGTAATGTTTTCACACCTGTCTGTTTGTTACTTGGTTAAAAAATAAATAAAAATTGACAAGTATGTTGATCACTCCGGTTTGTGTGTGTGTGTTTGTCTGTCCGCTCACATATACTTGCCTACAGGTCACAATTTTAAACCGATCTTCACAAAACTTCACCAAACGCTAGAGTTCGTGGTCCGACAAAATGCTATATATTTTTGAGGTCAAAAGGTCAAGATAGACCAAAGGTCAACCACTTTTTTTCAAATTCCTAAAATCCTCAATTTTAATCCGATTGACTTGAAATTTGATTAGGACTTAAATATCAGCGAACTGAATTCAACCACCAACTATTTTTGAGATCAACATAGGTCATAAGGTCAACATAGGCTAAAGGTCAACCACTTTTTGCAAATTTCTAAAATCCTCAATTTTTATCCAATTGACTTGAAATCTGAATATGATTTGCATATCAGTTTACTGAAACAAACCACCAACTATTTTTGAGGTCAACATAGGCCAAAAGGTCAACATAGGCCAAAAGGTCAACATAGGCCAAATTTCTAAAATGTCAATTTTCATCAGATTAACTTAAACTTTGAAGGCGATTTGTATATCAGTCAACTGAATTCAACCACTAATTATTTTTGAGGTCAAAAAGATGCTTTACTGAGTGCCATTCTACTTTGTTCTGTTTTGCCAAGTGTCACTCTATGTGTGATTTTTCATCTGTCTGTCTGTCTGTGAACATGATATCTCAACAAGTTGTGGACGGATCCGTACCAAATTTGGTGGAGAGGTTGGGTATGTGGTGAGGATGAAATGCTTGTATTTTGATGAAGATTAGGATCCACATTTGGATACGAAATTTTTAAAGTGATTCTTTACCATTGTGAGATAGGGAAAAACACGATTTTCATGATGTTTCAAAAAGTTGCAGAAGGATTATGACAAAACTTGTGTCTGTTCGGGCCATAATCTTTTTATCATTTGAGCTATTGTCATCAAATTTTCAAAAAGGCTTTACTATGAGAATATGAAGATAGGCAAATTAATAATTTGGTCAAAAGGTCAAAGGTCAGCATCACATAAAATCATCATTTTTTTTATCTGATTGACCTAAATTTCTCAGGATTTGCATATTGGGACACTGAATTCTTTCACCTATCAAAAGCTAGGAGCCGATATTTTTTGATATCACATGGTCAAAGGTCAGAGGTCAATGTTGTGTAAAATCGCCAATTTTCATCCGATTGACCTGAAATTTTAAGAATTTGCATATCGGGTCAGAATTGGTTCACCAATCAAAAGCTAGAAGCTGATTTTTTTTTTTTTAGATCTAAAGCCCAAAGGTCAAGGTTGCATAAAATCATCAATTTTCATTTTTTATTTTTTTTTAACTGCTTTCGTTATGTTGAGCATACGGAAGAAGAAGAAGAAGAAGAAGAGGAAGCAGAAGAAGAAGACATCTGAATACAAACAGACGTGGTCGCGCTATGCATTTCCAGACGCTTTATAGTTTCTATTTTCAAAGGGTTTGTCTCAAACACGACTCAGGCTAGAATTTTGTATTTCTTGAGTTATGAAAATGTTAAACTTTTTTTGAGAGAAAGTGGTGTATTGGCAATGTTTTGTGTTCTGTGGATGATATAAAACTGATAATTACTTTGTAATCTCCTTAAAACTGTGATTTGTTTTCTTTTCTTTCTTCTTCAAAATGTTTTTGTTCTTATTTTTCCCCTCTATTCCTATATTGCTTGTAAATATGTATTACACCGTGTCTTTGAATTTTTACTGACGGGTGAATTGAATCTGGCGGGTGTCTTCTGATACCGCAGGGAGATGGATGCCCCAGCCTTGCACAATCCCAGGTCACCTGTGGGCAAGGTGTAGTACATGACAGCCCCCCTTACCAGGGTAATGGTCCGCAGCCATGCGGTTTAAATGGCAAATGGCTATGCACATCTGGTGGATGAGGTTCCAGTCGACTCCAACTGCACGGGCGGAAGAAGGTGAATTCCCCAACGGCCAGCAGAGAGACGGAGAGGAGTGGCAAAAAGCAAACAAATAGGTTTTTCTTAAAGGGAATTTTGTGCTGAATATGAATATCTTGTTTGTGTTTCCCAAAATTGCCTAATTAGGTCATTAATTAAGGTCAAAGGTCAATAAGTGCAAAATTCAAGTTTTCACAGAAATTGTTTTATTTTTAATATTCAATACAGTGGTCAAAAAGATTTTCCAATATCTATCATATTAAGCCATACATTGCATGTCAAAGATTTGAATTTAATGGAAAATCTGAAAGAAATTTTCACTTCTATGGAGAATATCTCCGCAACGGTTGACCTTTCTACGGAGTGCCATGTCAGTCGATTTCCCTTTGATGTTTCATGTCAAAATGCACCAGTGAAAAGAGTATATGGCATAGCATCATTGTCTAGGTTCAGGGGAATGAGACTTTGTTGTTTGTTTTGCGAAATTTGCATAATTAGCCACCAATTAGGGTCAAGGGTTAATTAGTACAAAATGCGAATGTTTATGAAATTTTCGTAAGGTCCTATTTGACGTCCCGTCCCCTAGATGAATTTACAAGAATTTTCGACATATCATTCAAATTAAACGTCATATTATGTGCCGAATATTCAAATTAAATGAAAAATGTGATAGGAATTCTTGATTCTATCGCCAATATCTCAATAACGGTTCAATTGCCAATATCTCAATAACAGTTCAATTTTGGTCGCATGGATTTGTCTCTTTTCCAACGTAGGCCACCAAAACTGATTTTGGTTTCCTCTCTATATATGACAACAATATATCTGACAATATATTAGAAAGGAATATGTCACCTTTTTAATATTTCTATATTTTATATGTATATTTCACCCCCTTAAACCAACACTGATGAAGTGTCAAATAACCGTATTGTGGCAATATCCTGGCATTGGCGTTATTTAGTCTTGTTTTTGCATGTTCCGGTCTCCGAGTCACTGCATTTGCATGCGTCCGTACACTTCAAATCCCATTTCTTGCACGAACACCGATCACTGGTGCAACCCTTGGTACAGCCACACTGTACAATGTCCTTGCATGCTTTTGGGATAGGGGGTAAAGATGTGAGCACCGGTGAGAGAAGACCATCAGCCAGCTTCCATCCAGCAGAGTCCATTGGGGAAGGAATTACTGGGTTTGGATTGCACGCTTCTCACCATATGAAGCTCTGGTAATTTGCACGCTGTATATGGTGATGTGCAGCATCACTGGATGGTGGCATTGATTCTGGTGCCTCACATTTACTGAACAGCTTTACTGAACAGCGAACATATCACATGTTCTTGTGATATCGCATCTCACGAGATGATATATCATCACATTACTGAACATTTACTGAACTCACAGTTCAGTTCCCACAGTTCCCACAACTCACAGGTCAGAACTCACAGTTACTGTTCCCTCACTCACTCACATTTACTGAACAGCTTTACTGAACAGCGAACATATCACATGTTCTTGTGATATCGCATCTCACGAGATGATATATCATCACATTACTGAACATTTACTGAACTCACAGTTCAGTTCCCACAGTTCCCACAACTCACAGGTCAGAACTCACAGTTACTGTTCCTTCACTCACTCACATTTACTGAACAGCGAACATATCACATGTTCTTGTGCTATCACATCTCATGAGATGATATATCATCTCACGTTCTTGTGATATCACATCTCACGAACATATCACATGTGAACATATCACATGTCCCTATCACATGTACCACAATTCTTACCATGAACAGCGAACTTCTCACATTTTCCATTAAATTCAAATCTTTGACATACGATATATGGCTTAATATGACAGATACTCGATAAACTTTTTCGCCACTGTATTGGATATTAAAAATAAAATCATTTCTGTGAAAACTAGAATTTTGCACTTATTGACCTTTGACCTTAAATAATGACCTAATTAGGCAATTTTGGGAAACACAAACAAGATATTCATATTCAGCACGAAAATCCCTTTAAGAAAAACCTATTTGTTTGCTTTTCCTCAAAAATGCCTCATGCAGCTTAAATGAGCACATTTTTGAATTTCTTGCCTAGACTATAAGTATGGTAGCCTGACTCTGTAAAAATAGTTAATCATGTTCATTGTGCAGCAGTCAATCTCTCAGGTCAGTGGATACAGCTACAGTGCCCTCCAAAAGTATTGGAACAGTGAAGTCAAATTTGTTATTATTGCTATATGTTCTCAAGAAATTTGGATTTGAGATAAAAAGATGAATGTGAGGCAAGAGTAGAGGTCATATGTTACATGTTTTACCATTGTAGAACAATATAACTTTTTATGTTCAGACCCCCAATTTTAGGTAAGCATAAGTATTGGGACAAATTACCTTAAAGTGAATTAAAGTAGTATATTATTAGTATTTATTTACTTAGTATTTATTATTTACTTAGTACTTAGTATTTACTTAGAATTAGTATTAGTATTTATTAGTAGTTATTAGTATTTCTTTTGTATACAAAGTTGAGGATCATGTAAGAGCCAGCACATTAAACACAAAAACGTAAACAGACAGATAAAAACCACCTTTAGAGGCCATTTTTCCCCGCAAGCGGGGGTTGGCCTTTTTCGGGGACCGTGGTTGTTGTTGTTTTTTGGTCCCCTATTTGAAGCAATGTTTTATGGCCGGATGCCCTTCCTGCCGCCAACCCTTTTTGTCGCCTTTTTATGACAAACAGGGAATTACCAGTGAACTGGTACTCAATTAGCCGACCTCAGAAGGATGACAGGCTGAGTCAACCCCCCTGGCATTAATTCAGCGATCGACCGGGATTCGAACCCAGGATCCTAGGATCCTAAGCTGGCACCCTAGCTGCTAGCCCAACACCAAGCTGACAGATAACACAATAAACACACAATAAAGACAGGTAAACAGACAGATAAAACACACAATAAAGGGAGCAGGAGACAAGAGGGGAAGCACAAGCACAACAACAGTAGAGAACAGGGACATAGGTAGGTCTGTGGAAGGGAGAAGTGTAGGTGTGGATGGGGGTACATGGTATAAAACAAATGGACACTACTAGGAATTTCAGCAAAGAGGTGGATTTGGGTTGCATCAACGGGGGAAATTTGGTTGAATATCCCTTGCATGGAATAACTACGTCGAGTCTGTGACCCCAACAACATCATCAAACTCTTGGTATCTTCCTTTGAGATGCTTTGCCAAGCTTTTACTGCAGCCATTTTCAGTTGTTGTTTGTTTTGGGGGGTTTCTGACTTTAGTCCTATCTCCAGCATGTGAAATGCATACCCAATTGGATTTAAATCAGGATATTCACTTGGCCAGTCTAAAACCTTCCACTTTTTTCCGTAATGAACTCCTTGGTTGCGTTGGTAGTGTGTTTAGGATCGTTTTCTTGCTGCATGGTGAAGCACCACCCAATGAGTTTGGAGGTATTTTCTTATACATAGGCAGACAAAATGTTTGTGTGCACTTCCAAATTTATTCTTCTGCTGACATCATTAGTTACATCATCCATAAAGATGAGTGAGCTAGTACCAGAGGCAGCCATGCAAGCTCCAGCCATGACACTACCTCCACAATGCTTCACATATGAGGTAGTATACTTTGGATCAACTACAGTTTCTTCCATTCTCCACACTTTTGCCTTTCCATTGCTTTGGTAAAGGTTTAGCTTAGTCTCATCTGCCTATTAACTTTTTTCCAGAATTCACTGGCTCACCTCTGGACCTCTTGGCAAATTCTAATCTGGCTTTTATATTTTTTGGTGCTGATGAGAGGTTTGCAATTTGCGGTGTAGCCTTTGTAATTCCGCTGTCAAAGTCTTCTACGAATGGTAGATTATGATAATTTCACCCCTGCACTCTGGAGGTTGTTGATGATGTCACTGACAGTTGTTTCAGGGTTTTTCTTCACAGCTCTGAGGATATTTCTGTCATCAACTGTAGTTGTGTTCCTTCACCAACCTGGCCATTATCTATTGCTAAGTACACCAGTGGCTTCTTTCTTTTTCAAGATATTCCAAATTGTTACCCTGCGCTTATGAAGCGAAAAGCATGGTTAAGCAATCGGTAGGCAAAGCAACAAAACTTCACCATTGTATGCGTCTATGTGTGTAGAATTTTTTTTTTTTTAGTGATAATTATGCCATCGTATGCCACATGGTATGGGCGCCATCTTGGAAAAACCAAAAAACTTTGGACTTCTATATCTCCAAAACCGCTCCATGAAAAAAATTGAAATGTGGCTCATTGTAAAGAACTTTAAATGGGGAATATAAGTTATTAACGAAATTTTGATTTTGTTACCAAATTATTGTCAAATTTAATTGAATTAAATTAAAATTGCAAAATAAGTTAACAATTACGTCATATGTGCCTTAATTATGATGTCATAATTCAGTTCAAAAATTTGTGAACATGATCTACATTCTACACAACAATTATATTGGAGAATGTGAATATATGACATCATCGGTCACGTGGTCTGGCAGCTATATTGGATCAAAGAAAAAAACCCGTAAAAAAAACAGAAGAGTTGGCTCGCACCAAGTCGGCTGTGTGGGGTAAGCATTCTATGAATACCACCTAGTTGTATTTCCTATGCCCAATGTTTGAGCTATGGTTCCAATTGAATTATTCTGTTCTTTCAGCTTCGAAATTGCCTGTTTTTCTTTCATAGACAGTTCTCTGGTCTTCATGTTGGTTTATGCTTACTGACTTCCAAGGCTAAAACCAAGACCAGACATTCACAGCTGTTTTATGTGTGATCAATGCAACAAGAAACACCTGTCAGTCATTTGTTCCAATACTTATGCATACCTAAAATGGGGGGACTGAATATAAAAAGTGCTGTTGTTCTGCAATGGTAAAACATATACATTGATATACCACAAAATAAAACATGACCTTCTGTACTCTTACCTAAGCCTGGTGTTGGCTTAGCGGTTAGGGTGCCAGCTTGGGATCCTAGGATCCAGGGTTCGAATCCCGGTCGATCACTGAATTAACGCCATGGGGGTTGACAGCCTGCCATCCTTCTGAGGTTGTCATCCTTCTGAGGTTGTCATCCTTCTGAGGTTGTCACCCTTCTGAGGTTGGCAAATTGAGTACCAGTTCACTGGTAATTAATTCCCTGGGTGTCGCAAGAAGGGACTAACAGGGTTGAGTTGGCAACTAACAGGGTTGAGTTGGCAACTAACAGGGTTGGCAACTAACAGGGTTGGCAACTAACAGGGTTGGCAACTAACAGGGTTGGCAACTAACAGGGTTGGCAACTAACAGGGTTGGCAACTAACAGGGTTGGCAGCAGGAAGGGCATCCGGCCATAAAACATTGCTTCAAAAAGAGGATCATGATGCCCGAAAAAGGCCAACCCCTGCTCTGTGGGGAAAACTGGCCTCTAAAAGGTGGGACTTCTGTACTGTTACGTCATATTCATTTTTTGATCTCAATTCCAAATTTCTTCAGTATAGAGCACAATTAAATAACAAAATTGACTTCACTGTTCCGATACTTATGGAGGGCACTGTACATCTCTCCTATTAACTGAGGCAGACAACTCCTCTTCCTGATGAAACCTGGTGTCATAATAATGAGCCAAAAGTGAAGCCATGCTCAACTATCCAGAATGGGCTGTTGTTTTATTTCTGAAAAAGTTCAGACCATATGGGTCCATCAGGGATCTATCAGGATTCACCCAATTATGTCTGACTACATGTTGGATTTTTGCCAGAATGGGCAACACCACAGGGTAAAACAGCAAAAGAGACCTCTGATGTCAATAAGTGATTTATTGTGACGAAGTGATGAGATGTTTAATGTACTACTGTTCTAACTGCTGGGCTTGCCGCTTGTGCCCAAGCATCACAAGTTGCTCAGCTTGACGCTATGGAAGCCAAGGCCATCAAAATTATTCGTGTCTTTGGGCCTGTCACTCACATTGCAGCCAGGTCGGTGGTCTCTCTATCTTGTACTTCCTCCTTTCTGGACTGGCACCCTCTGTCCTTCCCATGCTCTCTCCCCTTCCCCTGCCCCCCAGGTTTATGGGAGATGCACATGGTCCACCATCAACCTCCTTATTGTGAAACTCTCAAAATCCAGAATCACTGCTCACCTCCACTCATTCATTCCTCTTTTCTCTCGCCCGTGGAATCGACTTCCTCAGTCTGTTAAATCTCACTTTTCCCTCCAGGGCTTCAAGACGGCTGTTCACCACCATCTCAGGTCATCCCCCATCCATAGCCATGATCTTTTCTACCATTAACCACACCCCCATCAAGCCGATCTCTTTCCAGGTTTCTAGTTGTTTTCTTCCACTTCAGTGAATATTGAATGTTTGCAGCTGCACCCATCTTGTTCATCCCTGGTGTCGTCCCCTAGCACTCATTCTTCCCACGTCCTTCATTTCTCCAAGTCTCCCTCTATTTTGTCCCCCAACCTTGCTGTAGTCACATTTCACCGCCACTCTCTTCCTAATATTCTTTTTATTCTGTCACCTCCTGGTCCATTCTGTGTTCTAACTCCTCCGAGACTCTGTATACAAAAAGAAAGACACCCATTCGTTTGACAAAATTGGAAGAAGGTCAACTGAGTCGTATCTCATTTACAAAGTGTACAAAGTAAATGTACAAAGAAACACTGGGAAGGAATTTTTTTTTTTTTGTATACAAGATCGAGGCTCGTATAAGAGCTAACATTAATGACAAAACCAGAGAGGTTCCAGGGAACCTGAACTCAACTGGTCTATATCAATATGGTTAGAATATGCATAATAGAACCACAAACTATATAGTTTATATGTGCTAAAAATATATGACAAAAATTGATTTTTCAATATGGCCGCCCTGCCACGCCCATTTTTGGGCATGCAATGCCCAAATGCAATCTCAAACTAGTTTATGTCTTAAAGATGCTGCATAACAAGTGTTAGGGATTCGCCACTTCTGGTGTTGTGGTTTTCATCCACTTGAAACATTTCTGGTTCTATGTATTATTATTGTTATTGTTTGAGGGAAATAGCCATTATTATTGTCAAAAGGTAAAAAGGTTAATGTTAAATGAAACAGGAAACCGGATCGGGAACCGGAAGACAAAGAAGAAGAGAGAGAAAAAGAATTCGGGGCAAAAAGTCGAACAAGAAGCTGGTCGCTTCAAGCTCCGGAGCGAGCGTGGTCGAACGAAAGTCGCGAGTGAACTTGGAGTTTCCTTAAAAGGAATTCCTGCGATAGGTGTTATCGCTGGGATTGATAAACCTGCGTGGTCAGGTTTGGCGTTGGGATTCTGAAGAATCATCGCCGGGGAGTTGCGACTCAAATACGAGCCGTCGGCCATTTTGACACACACGCTTTGCTCATCGCAAAAGGTCTTTGCTTCCCGTCAGCCTTTTTCACCATTCCGACGTCTATCTGGGATGTGTGTGTGTGCAACGCGGAGTTTGAAGATTAATTTGCGGTTCGCCGACTGAACCGTGAACGTTCATACCTGGAGGGCGCCTTTGGATTTCCCATTCCTCCATGAGTTTGCCTTACGCGGTTTTGGACCACGTGACTTTTTGCGCCGCTTCGGCCGCCTACGCCTTTTGTGCTGTTTTGGCGGTGTGACTGAGCCCGTCATCTGAACGGGGTTCGGGTTTCGATTCGATATCACTCTGACACTCGCTGGAGGGGATCACCTTTGAGCTATAGAGACATTGGGGAGTGTTCTTTTTCACTCACTTGGAGCACAGTGAGTTATCTTACCCTAGCTGATGGTGCCATCATAAGATGTGTTGATTGTATTGTTGATTGCTATTATTGTTGTATCGTTATTCTGGTGTGATTTTTAATACAATGTTTGTTTGTTGATAACCATTGGTGTGGTTTCACTAGTGATTTTTGACACGGAGTAACACATTATTCTGCCGTGGCTCCTCTCGGGGCTCGGAGGTACACCGTGACCAGGGGGTCGGGCAGGACCACGTAACACAAGTTTCATCAAATGTAATCAATATTTGTGACTTTTAGAGCGTAGACGTCGAATTGTTTACAGACGACAGACAGACAGACAGATAGACAGACGGACGACGGACACTGGGTGTCGACAAAAACTCAGCTGGACATAGTCCAGTTGAGTTAAAAAGAAACGGACACAAGACGAAATAAAGGTAGCGGGAGACAAGATGGGGAGAGAGAGGGGGAAGCACATAAGTACAACATTTGAGAGCAGGGACATCGGGAGATCTGTGGGAGGGAGAGGGCTTGGGGGGAGCCGGCATGGGAAGGGGGTGGGAGAGGTAAAAAAAACACATGGACATTTATGTTCTTCCTTGAAAAGGTTGTTGGTAGAATGGTGGTTGGTGGAACATAGTGCAATGACAATAATGGAGCTGACATTGAAAAATAATATAATTAGAATTTAAAGTCGTCAGTATTAAAAATGTTGCATCTTTTATACATGCCCTGCCATATCAACTTATCACGATCAAACATTTTTTCAAACCCTGCTTTATGACCTTTCAAGTAAGCCGAGTGATAACCGGCCCTTTGATGAATCCGGCTTTGTGCTTTTATCAACAAATTCTTAGCACTAGCAACGGTACCTGTCCTACGGGCGGGACTTCAATTGGGAGGCCCAAATGAAAAGGCAAAATATCTGAAATTAAAGGCTTTTTTATTTTAAACGATTTATATAAACATCCGTTAAATCATATCACACGCAAATCACCAAAATCTAAACAGTATTTGTAGAATTTCAATAAAGCCACATCACTGTTCATATCGGTAAATATTATTCCATCGTGTTTGGAAAAACTGGAAAAATTGGAAAAACAATATGGCCTATTTTACTCCAGGGGGTCCCAGGATTATCCACCCAAAATATCGTTGCGATCGGTTCAGCCGTTTTTGCGGTACCTGGGAACAGACGGACAGACAGACAGACAGACGGACAGACATTTGGTGAATTATAGTAAGATCACCCACCATTGAAGCACTGAATCCATTTCCGCCGTTCGTCCCTCTGTCCCCCGACATCAAACATGCTGTGGAGACAATGTGATTTGTTGTTGAGAGAGTGACAGTGCCCTTTCAACACTAAAAAAGATAAGAATATGACTGAGAAGATAAGTGTGTAAGGGAATCCATCTTGGGAATGTCCCATTCTAAACTAGCCTATCACCCCTACACCCTGACCCCTCTACAAAGCAGCTCCTGATTGGTGCTCAGACATCAATCCCTGTCCTATAACATTTTTCCCAGTCATTCACTCACTGGAAATTAACTTTGTCCACAGTAAACCTTGTCTCGAAGATTCCAGAGGTAAGGACGCGGCACCGCAAAACGTCCTTACCAGGGAAGACAGGGAAAAGGGCATGAATAAGTCAATCGATGATTAAAAGGTATTTTTGATGAAACGTAAGAAAGGTGAAAGACAAGCTGGAGTGTGAAGCATGAGGGTGGTTCGTAAAATGATTATGGGCAAGGAGACGAAATGGGAAGATTGATTGCTCCACCTGATTACTCGGTGAATAATCCTTTGACCTCACTTCATCCAAACGATCCAAAAAACTTCATGAAGGGTAAAGATGAGGCAGCAGAAGAGGGTGGGTGAGGTAGGCAAATCAATATCAAGTTGCAGATGAAACCTCCTTTCCCTTTCCCCTCCCCCCACCCCCCCCCACTCCCCCCCCCCCCCCCTCTGCCCCCTCACTCCAAAAAGAAAAATTGGTCCAATTTAATTTTTACAAAGTTCATTATACTAAGCATCACTGAATATGTAGACGATATGCCAGAGGTTATTTCTTTGGGTATACATCATCTTTCTCAAATAAAGACTACTCCACACCCACTGGTTAATGTAGTGCTGCGTAAATGGCCTAGACTCGACGTAGGCCCACTCGCCTCTGAGCCATCTCGCCTGGGTTTGAATTGGGTGTTTCACAGGCAGGGTGGTTCATCAAGGTGTGCGCTCAAGGTAACCTCAGGTTAAGGATAGGCAGTTAGCATGTAAGAGATGAAGTACCGTAGTTCTAAAGTTGAAATGAACTTCAAGCAAGTGATATGATGTGGGTTTTGGAAAATCGTGATTAACTACATAAGAACATGTGCACCTTGACTTATGTCCATGACAAGACTGCATGAGGATTGGTTCATTATTAAAACAAGCTGACTGAACCAATGATGTTTTTTTTAAAACTTATGAGTTGGTAGTGTGTTTATATATTTATTTATTTAGTGTGTTTATATATTTATTTATTTAGTGTGTTTATATATTTATTTATTTAATGTGTTTATTTATTTAGTGTGTTAATTTATTTATTTAGTGTATTAATTTATTTATTTAGTGTGTTTATATATTTATTTATTTAGTGTGTTTATATATTTATTTATTTAGTGTGTTTATATATTTATTTATTTAGTGTGTTTATTAATTTATTTATTTATTTAGTGTGTTAATTTATTTATTTAGTGTGTTTATATATTTATTTATTTAGTGTGTTTATATATTTATTTATTTAGTGTGTTTATATATTTATTTATTTAGTGTGTTTATATATTTATTTATTTTGTGTGTTTATATATTTATTTATTTGGTGTGTTTATATATTTATTTATTTAGTGTGTTTATATATTTATTTATTTCGTGTGTTTATATATTTATTTATTTAGTGTGTTTATATATTTATTTATTTAGTGTGTTTATATATTTATTTATTTAGTTGTTTATATATTTATTTATTTAGTGTGTTTATATATTTATTTATTTAGTGTGTTTATATATTTATTTATTTAGTGTGTTGATATATATTTATTTATTTACTGTGTTTATATATTTATTTATTTAGTGTGTTTATATATTCATTTATTTAGTGTGTTTATTTATTTATTTAGGCTAACCCCTGCTCTTGCAGGGAAAATGGCCTTTAAAATGCCTGTTGTTGTTGTTGTTGTGTGTTTAGTTATTTATTTATTTAGTGTGTTTATATATTTATTTATTTCGTGTGTTTATATATTTATTTATTTCGAGTGTTTATATATTTATTTATTTAGTGTGTTTATTTATTTAGTGTGTTTATTTATTTATTATTTAGTGTTTATATATATTTATTTATTTAGTGTGTTTATATATTTATTTATTTAGTGTATTTATATATTTATTTATTTCGTGTGTTTATATATTTATTTATTTCGTGTGTTTATATATTTATATAATATATATTTATTTAAAGTGCAAATGGCATTTTAATGACAGCTTAATGTAACTATAAACACCACTGAAGTACTATCCCATGGTTGATGATCTCTAAAATCTCTGTTGGATTCAGTTAAGTTTATCTGAGGAGTGTACTAGCTTCCACTATGTCCACTCATTCTCTGGGTGGATATACATTGGATACAACCAAAGATATTATCTTAGGTAACCTTTTGTGCTTCACCCAAAAGCGTACTGAGGGGGGTTCATAGGGGGAATTTGTGCCCGGGGGGGCAGGGGGCAAATTCTGGGCAGGGGGCAAATTCACAAACAGAGCCTTCCCCACATCCCCCCTTGCCCCTCCACCTGTCCTGTACCTGTACGCATCACATGGGCATCGTGCAGAACAGGAGTTGGCGCACCATTTCGTGATGACGAGATAGGCTTGAGAGACATATGGATGTGTTCCCAAATTTTCGAGTTGCATTATGAATATTTCTTACCATTTCTGTGTCAATTGCAAGCTGTGAACGCTCATTCGGTAAATGAAAGCTGATCCTCACGTACCTGAGGCCGTCGATAGGCTAAGATCACCTTAGTGATCTGGCCTTCCTCAGTGGTGAAAGTAGGGCTGTCAACCGAGCCGAGACCGGGACGAAATCCCGGCGGTTTCGGCTTTCGAGACGGACTCGGGACGGTCCCGAGATAAATTGACTGACGCAATTTCTCGGTAAAAAAATCCCGGTTAAAATTCCAACTTCTTGCAGATATTTTCCATAATAGAGGCATTTATTGAGCCTTGCTTTCATTACTCTGCTTCTGCACAAGCATCATTTTTCACAAGTGCAGCTGAACTGACACAAACGATGATAGATAAAGTAAACTCACTGTTCCAGGATTTTCCCCTCGTCAACAAACAATGCGCTGCAAACGAATCCGAATTCCGAATCCGGATCTTCACCAACAGATCTAATCATGTCGTCCTTGTCACACACGCTGCATCTCCACAAAATTTCGTCCGAATCCGTCCACAACTTTTTGAGATATTGTGTTTTACAAACAAACGGACAAACAGACAGGAGTGAAAACATAATCTCCATCTACCTTTGGTGGCGGAGGTAACGAAATCAGGATAAAGGTCACAATGAAAATCCCCCGCATCGCGGCTTTATTAAACCGTTGAATCCTTCCGCTGTATCACTCCGCCTCGCCCCGCCTTACGCTGCGGTCACGTGTCCGTCCTTGGAGACGAGTTACGGAATGTGGTTGCTATGGCCTTTAGCACATTAATATCGAGGGACTCGCTCGAGGCTCCGTGAATGGAGGGACGATGTTTATTTAGATTAAAAACACGTTTATAACGGATTATTCTACACACAATGTATTAATACAAGTACAATACATTATGTAGTTTTATGAAATGAGTTTTTGATGAACGTTTATGTTTAATTGCAACGCTAAATCTATAAATTGTAAGAATCCCTCGGGGTTTGGTGTGACGGTTTGAATGTGAAAGTATTTTGGTTATCTTATCTCCACTTTAGGCCTGATAAGTTGATTACGTTTACTTTAGTCACAGAGTCAAAATAAGGAGGGGGGGGGTGGGGGGGTGATCACTACATCGCCTGCTTTATAATTTACTAGCAGAAGTACCCGGCATTGCCGGGCGGGGGAGGGTAGGGGAACGGGGGGGGGGGGGGGGGGGAGCGAGCCCCTTGGCGATCACAACTCACAAAATGATAATGAAACTCCAACCGGGACTCGAATATGCCTGGGCAGAAACATTTTCTCCCTCTGACATTCCGAGCAAGAAATTACACGACAATACAAACTGTAATGAGATAACCCGGTCCCGTCGGTGGCCGATCATCTGCATGTAGGCGGTGTATTTGATTTCATCCCGGTAAATGGAAGCTAAGTCGGAATTTAAGTACTCAACATCAGAAATGAATTTTTTTCATTGTTGTTTATATATTGTAATGAAATTCCATTATTTTTGAAGCCTTATTATTTATTTATTAATTTTTTTTTTTTTTTTTTTTTTTTTTACTTTGCCGGGAACCGAGCCGATCCGAGATCCCGTTATGAAAATTGAAAATTTATCGAGACGGTTCCGAGACGGGATTTTGAATCTAGCTAACAGCACTAGTGTGAAAGGGAGACAGGAGAAAAGGTAAACTTTGACCAAGGCATTGATCACTTTGCATCAGTTAAGGCCAGAAAAGTTGTTCTGCATCAACATTTGTGTAATTATATCTACTATATAAATATAATTACTCATGATAAATATACATTCTGTAATATGTTTGCTAAGTAATTTATTCCTGGATTATCCAATCTAACTCTGAATTGAATAAATATTTGAACTGACATTTAGTGTTCCTTTCATCTTTGTTTTGGCATACTGCATCGAGTAGAGATTAGTACATGCCTGCATGGTCAATTAATTTAAATTTTAATATGAAGATCCTATTTTCCCTATATATATGGCAGGTTGGGGATTTGTGGGTGAGGGGCGCAAAATTAGGTTCCTCTTCCACCCAACCTCCCCCATGGGAACCATACACCCTCAGTACGCCACAGGCTTTGCCCATTCCAAACTGATCCTATTGACACTCGTCCTGTCCAAATCAAACTTCCCAGCAAACAAGGTGGAAAATTTCCTGGCAAGTCCCTGGATACCATTTGAAACCAGAAATTATTGTATTACTAGCAAAGGTACCCAGAGTTGCCGGGCAACGCAGGGTCCCTTCTCCCACCCCTTCCACTCCCTCATCTCACTCTACACCTACCCCTCCCTCCTAACGCCAGCGTCTTCCTTCTACCACCCTGCCCCGGCTCCTCTTTCCCAATGCCCACCCCACCCCTTCTCCTCCCTCCAGACTCCAACCACACCCCTTCCCCTCCTCCTCCCACCCTACACCTTCCCCTCCCTCCTCCAACCACCCCTCCATCCGGACTCCCAGCCCTTCCCTTCTCTCCTCTCACTCCTTCCCCTCCCTCTTTCAACCTCTTCCCCTCCTTCCTCCCACCTCACCCTTCGGACTCACAGCCCCCCACCCAGATAGAGGGGCAGAGAGAAATAGGTGGGAGGGGAGTGGGTTGGGAGAAAGGAAGGGGGGAGGAGAGAGAAGGAAAAGTGAGGGAAGGATTCAGTTGGTGTCCAGAGGGAGAAAGGGGGGGGGGGGGAGGGAGAGGAGGGTAGAGAGCGGGAAGGGGTGGGAGAGCGAACCCTTACCACATGTTATTATACTGTACACTCCAGGAGGGAGGGCATGCAATGATGGGGAGGGGAGCAAAAGGTGGGGGGAAAGTGTGGGGGAAAGGATAGGGGAGAGAGGAGGGGTGGGAGAGTGAGGTGCAAGGATGGGGAGGAGAGAGAGAGGGAGGTGGGGGAGGGGGGAAGAGAGAGGGTGCAAGAGGTGAGTGTAAGGGGGGGGGGGGACATCCGGCAGATGTGATGTCCGGTTTAACATCGATGTGATGGACGGGCCCACACATTAATGAATTACCTTGCCTGTTAATTAATTAACTTGCCTTAATTAACTTAATTTAACTTAATTAATTAAATTTAATTTTTAAACTTTATTTTATTTTATTAAACTTAATTAATAACTTAATAAATAACTTAATAAATTAATAACTTAATAAAAATAATAATAATAAAAATTTATTAAACTTAATTAACTTAATTAATTAAAATTTTTAACTTGCCTTAATGTTACCTTGCCCACACTGGGATACAGACAGTTTATAGCTGTGTTGGGATTCAAACCCAAGCTAGACGGCTTAGAGCGAGTGTGCACATCTCTCGGCCATCCTGCTGTGGTGTTTGTCCCATTGCTTTGCTAATTCGAATCCTCTAATTTATTTTACCTTCCGAGCTCCTGGGATGTACCCACAGATAACCAAGCCATGGTATCGCCATGGAACCTTGTGGAGATCGAAGTTTGTAGAGCACTCACGAATAATAAAAAAAGAAAAAGGAATTTCATTTTCAAAAACGACGTCCGCTGTGATAAAAAGTCAGTTAAACCACTTGCGACTGTATCGCCATGGATTAAAAACATTGTTTTATAAGGAAGAGCTGGCTTTTATGGCATTTTCAGAGCCGCAATGCCCTATATATGCCACACAACCAGAAATTACAGTGGTGAACGAAAGGGCTTTTATGTAATCCATAATACTATATGGATTTTCCGCTCTCTTTTTAAAAAAACATCACGACTTTGATTGTATACTTACACTAGAACAGCACTCGGTAGAGAGCATACCTCCACCAGACTGAACGGTTTATGTTTTGTATCCGACTGTTAGGCCAAATCGGACCTGAACCAAAATTGAATTGGCTTGTTCTTGTCGCCTAACCAGCTCATCCACAAAGTTTTGTCATAAGTCGTCCACAACTTTTTGAAACATCATGCTATATATCGTTTTTGGCCCATCACTCAAAGGTGACGAATTGCATGGAAATTAAAAAATTCTCGGATCTGCACTCGTATTCGAATCTTCACCAAAATTGAATCAATTCTTCCTTGTCAAATACACAACCTGCCCACCAAGTTTCGTCCAAATCTGTCCATTACTTTTTTAGATATCATGCTATATACCATGTTTGTCCTATCTCTTAATGGTGAAGAATCACTTTAAAAATTCTCAGACAGATCCGGAACCATATATTCACTAAAATCTCATCATTCTGTCGTCATATAACCAACCTCTCCATCAAATTTCATCCGAATCCATTAACAATTTTTTTAGATATCCTGTTCACAAACAGGCAGACAAACAGACAGGGGTGAAAATATAACCTGCGTCCACCTCCGGTGGCGGGGGTAAGTAGTACATGAGAGGCCTTCATGGAGAATCACATCATATAATGTATAACATCACTCCAAGCTCCTAATTTGACAACTATAGCCCCTACTAAAGAGGTGTATACAGCGATTCATAGGTATGAAGATCACGCCTTCGATTATGTGTGAGGAAAGTGGGAAAAAAATAATTTCAGTGCGTAAACGTGCAGAAATCGTTGTGGCCTGTTCCAAGGCAAGGCGTTTTGAGCAGGTCGAAACAAAGCTTAAGACCCCTGTGAAGGATAGCAGGCTGACCGAGGATAATGCCTGCTGTTTTAAATATGCCGGTTAATTATCTTCAAAAGAGGTGTTTAAATTGATCCAAAAACCTGTTTTTCATTCCTGCACTTCTTTGGAGTTCATCTAGTGTGCACGCAAAGTTTTGGCCCGACTAGTTTCATGGTTTTGCAGTTATGTAGGAGACACACGCACTAACTGACTTTGTTAATCTCTGACTCGATGTGAGCAAATTACCAAATCACTGCTGAGAATATTGAATGTGGAAGAAGGAGGAAGGGGACACTTACTCTACATATAAAGGACAGTACAAGTTAGAGTTTTGTGTCTTACGCTCGTTATTCCACGGTCCGTATGTCCAGCTCCATATGTCATTCTAATGCGCAAGCTTCTCAATCAGCCAACATTCAACATCAATTTTAAGCTAACTTCACACCATTTACGATTTTAACACGTGCCCTATCTTAACCGCTTAATAACTGCAACATTTGTCATTTATTTAATAATGCAATATGTTTTATTGGATGGTATGTCAACTTTTACAGTTCATGTAGGGAAGAACACTTCGCAATCCACCTGATAAGGAACTACGAACTCAGTCAAACATTAGAATATTATTTATTTAGGTGAGTTAAGGTTGACTCTTGATTCATCTCTGCGTGGAGTTAGTAAAGAAGAGGGATATAATTTCTACAAAAATAACATAAGCCAATGCCTTTCTAGATGCCACAAATTCCCCACCCCTCCTTTATTTTTTCTCTCTTTATGGCTTTTCATCGCCCCTATCCAATCCCCATGTGCTGGGTGTTTTTAGCCTGGCACATGCTGACAACTCCATGTGGTGTGGCCAGCTGCATCAACCACAACCCTTTGAATATCCCCTCTCCTGGAGCTCTCCATTGTTCATGACCCCCCTTCCTCTTCCTCAGACACATATCCAAGCAGACCTTTCATTCTCTGTCATTGCATCCCATATGAGATGAAACACACATGTATGTTTATCCCCAAGACCCAGACAAATAAATAACAAGAACTGTACTTAGCAAATATAACACATACATAAATATCTAAATGCTTTCAAAGATTAATACAATCCTCCCTCCCAAGGGTCCTTGCTCCTCTTAGAAAAACCCTTTTAAAGTGACTCCATATCTCGCTCAAGCGCTAAACCTCCATGGACCATCTTCTGTTGCTATGGAGACAATGTATACAATCATTTATTAATGAGACAAATGATAGTTCAATCATTCAACTGTTATTGCTTTGCAATTTAGAACAAGAAAATGTGCGAAACTTGTGTCTTTATTTGGTTCCGCGAGGAAGGGGGCCAGGAGGGGGTGGCACGGGTGGGAAGGTGGCACGTGTGGGAGGGTGGCATGGATGGGCAGTGAATGGAGGGCTGCGGTTTGGGTTGGTGGGTGACATACTTTTCCTGGGTCGCATTTTAGGGCCAATCTAAGTTACCCTGACGGTATTAAAAGTCAACCACAAAGTGTGGACTGGCACGAGACTGGGTGAGGCTGACAGAGCAGCACCACCTCCCTGAACGTTGTTATAGTGAACCAGGTGGAATTTATAGACAAACCGACAGTGGCAATTTGGTAATGCTCTCAAAACTGTATTGGTTTCTGGAAGATGTGAATCCAAATCCTCATTAAGTCACTTACTCTTAGTGAAAGGTGAAAGGGACCGGTAACCCCATCAGCTCATAAAACCTAGGAATTCTGATGATCCTTAATAATCATATGTCGGAGAAATGTGGTCAAAAAAAGAAAAAAATGTTTAAGTTAACAAGTGTGTCATTATGTGTCATACATATGTATTGTCTCCATATCCCCATATGCTCTCTCTATACATCTCCATCTCCATATCATCCTCCCAGGTCTCAAAGTATCCACCTCCATGTGTGTGTGCATATGTGATACACACACACACACACAAATATATATATATATATATATATATATATATATATATATATATATATATATATACAATCACTTGAAAAAGTAAGTACACCCCATGTAAAGTTTTGACTTTTTCAACATATTTCAACATACAGCTATTTGATCTTCATTTCAACATTATTGATAGATAAAGGTGATATAATATAACAAATATCATGAAACATTTACATTTTGTAGTCCATTGTATAATTTAAATAAACATAAATGCAAATTTCACATGTGGAAAAAGTAAGTACACCCCTACATTTATCACTACTTCAAATACCTAAAATGAGAATCAGGTGCAACAGCTCAGGTGCAAATGATTAGAACATCGTCAGAGAGGATCTTGGAGGAACCTGTCTTATTTAAACCTCAGACATTTCGTTTTGTTTGCTCTCTGTTGTTGAAGTGTGCGGCGTCACCATGCCTAGATCAAAAGAGCTCTCTGAGGCCTTCAGAAAGAAGGTTATAGATGCCTACGAGCCTGGGAAGGGATTTTAAAAGATCTCCAAACAATTTGAAATCAATCATTCGACTGTCCGGAAGATCATCTACAAGTGGAGAAGATTCCAAACAACTGCCAACTTGTTCAGGCCAGGCCGCCCCAGCAAGTTCAGCTCGAGAGCAGACCGCAAGATGCTGAAAGAAGTCTCTAAGAACCCCAGAATGTCATCACGGGACCTACAGGTAGGTCTTGCCACTGTTGATGTCAAAGTGCACGAGTCTACCATTAGAAAGAGGCTGCACAAATTTGATCGACATGGGAGGTGTGCCAGGAGGAAACCTTTGCTGTCCAGAAAGAACATCAGGGCAAGACTAAAGTTTGCCAATGAACACCTAGACAAAGACCAGCACTTCTGGAACAATGTGCTCTGGACAGTTGAGTGAAAGGTAGAGCTATTTGGCCACAGTACCAGAAGACATGTTTGGCGACCTTGCAACATGACAATGACCCTAAACACACCAGTAAATCCACCAAGGAATGACTGAAAAGAAAGAAATGGAGGGTTCTGGAATGGCGAAGTCATAGCCCGGATCTAAATCGCATCGAGATGTTGTGGGGGGATTTGAAACGAGCTGTGCATGCGAGAAACCCCTCAAACATCGCACCAGCTGAAATAATTCTGCATGGAGGAGTGGGCAAAAATTTCTCCCAGTCGATGTCAGAGACTGGTAGACAGTTATAAGAAACGCCTACTTGAGGTTGTTTCTGCCAAAGGGGGCAATACTACCTATTGGAGCCAAGGGTGTACTTACTTTTTCCACATGTGAAATTTGCATTTATGTTTATTTAAATTATACAATGGACTACAAAATGTAAATGTTTCATGATATTTGTTATATTATATCACCTTTATCTATCAATATTGTTGAAATGAAGCTCAAATAGCTGTATGTTGAAATATGTTGAAAAAGTCAAAACTTTACATGGGGTGTACTTACTTTTTCACGTCACTGTATATGTATATATATATATATATATTGTGTGTGTATGTGCATGTGCATGTGTGTGCCTGTGTTCCTTCATTACAATATGAATAGTAAAAATATTATTTATGAGATATTTATATAAAGACATCATTAAAAATACATAATTTAAACCATTTTCTGTGGTTGCTAGGAGACAAGGCAGCATGAAGAAAAAAAACCGTTATAAATAACTTTTGAATATTTGAATAACAGTTTGATCCAGAGGTAAGTGGGGTGGTCGTGCTGGTTGGTGGACATGTTATATTTGCGGTAAGATGTGCATGATTTAATACATTATTATACAATGGAATGTGTGATGGGAGTTGTAAATATATGATAATACATTAAATCGTCAAGCGACTAAAATTTGGTTAGTGATGTTGTTCGTGATGGCCACTCTGCCATAAAGCCCAGATCGGCGGAGTGTTGCAGTGATGGTTGTCCTTCTGGAAGTTTCTCCCATCTACAAACAGGATCTCTGGAGCTCAGCCAGAGCGACTATCGGGTTCTTGGTCACCTCTCTTACCAAGGCCCTTCTCCCCCGATTGCTCAGTTTGGCCGGGCGGCCAGCTCTAGGAAGAGTCCTGGTTGTTCCAAACTTCTTCCATTTAAGGATTATGGAGGCCACTTTGCTCTTGGGAACCTTCAATGCAGCAGAGATTTTTTTTTGTAGGCTTCCCCAGATCTGTGCCTCGACACAATCCTGTCTCTGAGCTCTGCAGGCAGTTCCTTCGACCTCATTGCTTGGTTTTTGCTCTGATACGCATTGTCAGCTGTGAGACCTTATATAGACAGGTGTGAGCCTTTCCAAATCATGTCCAATCAATTGAATTTACCACAGGTGGACTCCAATCAAGGTGTAGAAACATCTCAAAGATGATCAAGAGAAATGGGAGGGACTTGAGCTAAATTTCAAGTGTCATAGCAAAGGGTCTGAATACTTATGTCAATGTGATATTTCAGTTTTTTATTGTTAATAAATTTGCAAAACTTTCTAAAATCCTGTTTTCTCTTTTCCATTATGGGGTATTGAGTGCAGATTGATGAGGGAAAAAATGAATTTAAACGATTTCAGCATAAGGCTGCAACATAACAAAATGTGAAAAAAGTGAAGGGGTCTGAATACTTTCTGAATGCACTGTATATGTATATATGTGTATGTGTATGTGTGTATATGTGTGTGTGTATGTGTGTGTGTGTGTGTGTGTGTGTGTGTGTGTGTGTGTGTGTGTGTGTGTGTGTGTGTGTGTGTGTGTGTGTGTGTGTAAATTGTACAAATACAGGAGGTCTGTGACAGTTTATTTCTGCCTCATTACAGCATGAGCACCTTTCAAGGTTTTCCCCCCCATTGCAGGTGTTGTGTTTTCTCTGTCAACGTGTATCATGAGGGCAATGCATCATTATGAGCACTACGCGAAAGCTCTGGGAAACCTGCACCATGGGAACACCACAGCATTTGGATGCAAACAAACAAAGCAAAAGGCCTGGTTTTTCCTCCATTGGCCTAATTTGTAGAGGAATTAAATTACCTCATGATGTTGGAATCTCAGTTTGAAATGCCATTTGTCTTCTTTCTACTAATGTTCTCGCAATTAATGTAAAAGTACATCGATGTCTCCTAATGTCTGCATCCTGTACGCGGCATAAAAAGCTACTCCATGAGCTTTAAGCATTGGAAGAAGTATAAACAAATACTGAATGAATAAGAAACATCGACAGTTGGCCGTAGATCTTGTATCACTTGCAGTTATTGAAATTCAGGTTATATTTCTGCTCATCCCATCCACATACATGTACAGTGAGTGGCCTGCAAAAGTATTCGTCCCCTTCCAAAGTTTTCACATTTTAATGCCACCTGAGCTTATTTCATGATGCTTTCAAATCAAACTTAATATATAGAGTTTTACAAACTACTCTAAGGTGTTAAAGCTGAAAAAAGTTAAATTAACAGCAAAAATCAGATGCTTTTCATTTGTACAAGTATTCAAACCTTTGCCTAATTAAACCTAAATCACTTCAGTAGCAAATTCTTTGTTTGAAAGGTTACAAAACAGGTGTAATAGGTTTCACCTGTATGTACTCAGTGGTTTAACTTAAAAAGTAATCTCCCACACTCATCTAAGGAGTTTTAAGGTGTAACTCACGTGGTCAACCAACAAGGCAAACGTGAAAACCAAGGAGCTTACTAAAGGAGTCAGACACAAAGTGGTGGGGAAGCACCATTCAGGAGAGGATTATAAGAAGATTTTAAAGTCACTCATTATCCCTTTGAGTACAGTGAACCCCATCATTAAGAAGTGGAAGACATATCATACCATCTGCCAATATCAGGTCGCCCATCCAAACTCAGCAGTCGAGCAAGCAGGAAACTGGTTTGAAATGTCACTGTAAATCCCACAATGACTTTGAAAGATCTGCAAGGCCCTATGCCCAAAATGGGGGTTAGTGTACATCGATCAACAATACCCCATTCCCTTCACAAAGCTGGTCTCTATGGAACGTGGCAAGAAAGAAGCCATTACTGAAACAGACGCTTTGAAAAGCTTGTATGGAGTTTGCGAAAAAGCATCTTAATGATACTGCAAGCACCTGGAGAAATGTTCTGTGGTCAGGCGAGACAAAAATTTAGCTTTTTGTTCTAAATTCAAATTGTTATGTGTGGTGTAAACCTAACACTACACATCACGCAGTCAACATCATCCCTACTGTCAAGCATGGTGGTGGCAGCATAATGTTATGGGGCTGATTTTCATCAGCAGGGACTGTCAAGCTTGTCAGGATAGAAGGGACAATGGACAATGCAAAGTACAGGAGAATCCTTGATGAAAACCTGCTCGAGTCAGCCATGAATCTGAAATTGGGAAGGAGATTCACATTTCAGCAGGACAATGATCCGAAGGACAAAGCCAAAGCCACAATGGAGTGGCTTAATAAGAAGAAAATACATTTTCTTGAGTGGCCTAGGTGAAAGTCCAGACTTGAACCCAATTGAACATTTATGGTGAGACGTGAAGATTTCAGCCTATTGTCAATCCCCATCAAATGTAGAAGAGCTAAAGCAATTTTCACGTGAAGAATGGGTAAATATTTCACCAAGCCAATGTTCAAGACTGGTACAGACGTTCCCAAAAAACTCATAGCAGTCATTGCTGAAAAAGGTGCTTCCACCAAGTACTGACCAAAGGGGCTGAATACTTTTGCAACAAGTGAATTTTGATTTGTTCATGTTTTTGCAGGTAATAATGACATGTACCCTCCTTTAACAATAACAGTGCTTAGTTTGATCTTTTCAGTTATTAATAAAAAAGATAATTTAGAAAGATTGTTTCTACATTATTCATGATTCATGTAAATGTGGCATTTTGCCAGGGTGGGGTAGGTGAATACTTTTGCAGACCACTGTAATTGGCTGCCAGTTTGGTTGAGTGGTGCAGTACCTTTTTAAAATGGTTGGTCATTGTGTGCCTGTAGCTGAGCAAAATTCCAACTTCCTGCCCTCATTACTTCTAGGAAGAGCGATGACAAACCACCCAGTGCATATGATCTGCCTGAGTGACGGTTTTAACAGCACCCAGGCTCAAGAAAGAACATGACTCGGATCACAATGGAACCAGTTGGGTAGAGGAGAGATTTAAACATGATGAGCCTGACTCGGGAGAGATTAGAATTCTTTCTTTACACACCTAAGGTTTATCTACTCATAAGAGTTTGTACTTTAACATGACTAAGCACATATTATTACATGCAAATGCAACACAATGACGTTTGGGGGCATCAGAGTTGTTTTCACAAGAACAGCACCAACAAGGTTACCAGACAAAATGGGGAAATCAACAAACTGCAGTAATAAATCACTTAACGCTGCCCCGTAGAGCGCTGATTTGTCATAGAACTTATTGGCCCAGTTGCATAAACCATCCTCAAGGACAGATTTGAGGATTTCCTTAACTTTTCCCTTAACTTTTCCCTTAAGGATATCCTTATGTTGAGGATGGTTGTGTATACAAATATCCTTCAGCTTTTTCTCCATCTTCTCCGTTTTTCTCAATTTTTCTCACCCCCTGTCATTGGCTTTTCTCCACCAATTAGAATCAAGCTTTCATAAGTTACCCAGGTATTACACATTGTAAGAAAAGTCATGATTCGTTGTTTTGGTTGACGTCAGTTTAAACTCATTTGCATACACGTATTGACCACGATTGTGGCTCATCGCGCTTTATGGGTTACGGAAAGATTTGCCTTGAGGTAGATTTTGTCTTCCCTTAGCTAAGAATTTCCTTAAGTGCTGTTGCAAAAATAACCCTTTGGAAATCCTCAGCTAAGGATTTCCTTGAGGTTAAGGAAATCCTTAGGAGCTGTCACTATGCCAGGCAACCAATCAGACTGGAGATAAGACGCCTTCTCTGAAAACAAGAACATGTAATGAACACGTGATTTTAAATGATGTTTGTTATATTGATACATACACGCTTGTTATATGTTGCATGGAGAAGACATGATTTTAAATGATGCTTGTTATATTGCTGCATACATGCTTGTTATATGTTGTGTGGAGAACACGTGATTTTAAATGATGCTTGTTATATTGATACGTACACGCTTGTTATATGTTGCGTGGAGAACACGTGATTTTAAATGATGCTTGTTATATTGATACATACACGCTTGTTATATGTTGCGTGGAGAACACGTGATTTTAAATTATGCTTGTTATATTGATACATACACGCTTGTTATATGTTGCGTGGAGAACACGTGATTTTAAATGATGCTTGTTGTATTGATACATACACGCGTGTTATATGTTGCGTGGAGAACACGTGATTTTAAATGATGCTTGTTGTATTGATACATACACGCTTGTTATATGTTGCGTGGAGAACACGTGATTTTAAATTATGCTTGTTATATTGATACATACACGCTTGTTATATGTTGCGTGGAGAACACGTGATTTTAAATGATGCTTGTTGTATTGATACATACACGCGTGTTATATGTTGCGTGGAGAACACGTGATTTTAAATGATGCTTGTTGTATTGATACATACACGCTTGTTATATGTTGCGTGGAGAACACGTGATTTTAAATTATGCTTGTTATATTGATACATACACACTTGTTATACAGTTGGTCCCCGCTATTCGTGGGGGATACGTTCCTAGAAGATCCATGAATAGCGAAATCCATGAATAAAGAGGAACAAACTGTGAATGGTGACGCAAATCCCGAGAATGTATGCTGCAGCATTGTTTCAACTAGCGTGACTCGGCGGGCACCGCACGCCTCACCACACGTCGTTTCAGAGGGATAGGCATATTTGACCATTTCGGTGTCTTTTGAGTCTTCGTGGTGTTTTGGGACTTCAGGGCCATTTCGGTCTTCAGGGTCTTTTGGATCCTCTGGGCCTTTAAGGGTATTTTGGGTCTTTGAGGTGTTTTGGGTCTTCAGGGTCTTTGGTGTCTTCAGAGGCTTTTGGGTCTTAATGGTCTTTTGTTTCCTCTGGGTCTTTAAGAGTCATTGGGGTATTTAAGGGTCTGTTGGGTCTAAAGGGTCTTTGGAGTCTTCAGGGTGTTTTGGGTCTTCAGGGTATTTTGGGTCTTCAGGGTATTTTGGATCTTCAGAGTCTTTAAGGGTCTTTTTGGAGTCTTGGGGGTGTTTTGGGTCTTCTGGGTGTTTTGGGTCTTTTGGGTTATCGGGGTCTTTTGTGTTTTTGGATATTCAGGGTCTTTTTGAGCCTCAGGGCCTTGATGGGTATTTTGGGTCTTCAGGGTGTTTTGGGTCTGCGGGGTCTTTTGGGTCTTCAGGGTCTTTTGGGTTATTGGGGTCTTTTGGGTTTTTGGGTATTCAGGGTCTTTTTGAGCCTCAGGGCCTTGAAGGGTATTTTGGGTCTTTGTGGTGTTTTGGGTCTTCGGGATCTTTATGATCTTCAGGGTATTTTGGGTCTTCAGGGGTCTTGGTGGTCTGAAGGGTCTTGGGGGAATTAAAGGGTCGTCAAATGTCTGAGGGGTCTCAGCAGTCTTAACGCAATTAAGAGGGTTAATTAAGAGGGTGGTAAATTTATTTGAAGAAGAAGAAGACGTTTTCGTCGCATATAAACATAACGACAAACATCACGACATACATAACCATATACGTTTGCTCTATTATAATAAGATGGGGAAAAGGGGGATACATTATAGGTTCCCAATGGTTCCTGATTCATGGAGGAAAATTTTTAAGGTTTAAAATGTTTTCGACCGCAAATGCACGTGATTACAGTTTCACAAAAATGCTTTAAAATTAATTTTAAAAAACAACAACACCAGGTACAATTACCAATTTATTGAAGGAATGCGCTTACAGTTTATTAAGAGTGCTTTACCATACCATCCGTGAAAGTAAACAAAAAACAACACCATCGCAACTTTTAAATGATGATGATGATGGTTATGAATTAAAATCCCAAGAATTCCTCGAACTTTGAGGGTGACAGCAAATTTGCAAATTTGTGCACTAAGGGAGAGACAGGAGAGGCAGGAGAAGGTGAAGACGCTGGTGAGGACGCTGGTGAGGATGCTGGTGAGGATGCTGGTGACAATGCTGGTGAGGACGCTGGTGACAATGCAGGTGAGGACGCTGGAGACAATGCTGGTGAGGACGCAGAGAGGAATTCTGGTGAGGACGCTGGTGAGAATGCTGGTGAGGATGCAGAGAGGAATGCTGGTGAGGCCGCTGGTGATCTTGAGGTGGAAGGAGCAGGGCTGAAGGAATGGGTGATGTAGAGCTGCCTGACACATTGCCCAATATTTTGATGCAGCTCTTTGTACGGGAGCAGTGCATCACCAAGCCCCTCTTGAACTTGAGGTACCTCTCCACGACTGGGTCAATGTCTTGCACCCTGTCGACAATCGCCCACATGTCCTACAGCAACTCACCCAGGAACTGGACTGTGAAGTTGGACCTCGACACCTCTTCCTCATTACTGCTTGCCTCCGCCTCCTCCTCAGAAACCTTTGGAATGCCGTCCAACTCCTTCTCGGTGAGCAGGTTTAGGGAACGGTTAAGCATCATGGTTTTCAGCATGAAGTCCCTCGTCTGCGTGTTGTCCTCGACCCATATTATGAGAGTCTTCTCCATCCTTTCCATGTGGACATTCCGGACATGGGTGACCACCTTCGTATTTGATACAGCGCTCGCTGAAACTTTCTCACGAATCGCCTTCTCCTTCTTCTGTATGTAGCGAACGGTGGATTCGTTGACGCCATAATGCTTGCCAACAGATGCCGCACTCTCTCCTCTCGAAAGCCGGTTGAACAGATTCACTTTCTGGCTCAGGCTCATCACTTTCTTCTGCCTCTTGGTAGTCGACGCATCTCTGGCACTGGTCTTGCGCTTGGGAGCCATAATTGAACAATGAGCAGAGCGAGTCAAAACCACAGGTCGAAGCAATGGGACGAGGACAATGATGGAGATGGAGGACACAATCTGTAGTTATATGTAGGATTGCGAGCATTGTGGGTATCTGCGGGAGCCCATTGTTTGTGGGGGATGTTATCGGATGATGCCGTATTGAGCATATCTGCTAATTTTAATAATAGATTTAATGAAGCATTTTCATTCTATAACTCACGGAGGATGACATGTTTTAGTCGCTGATGGAACATCCCCTGAAGCGTTTTCATTGTGTAAGATCTCTGATGCTTTACCGTAAATTGCAAACTGTAATTGATTTAATGAAGCGTTTGCATTGTATAATTCACGGAGTTGACTTGTTTACACAACTGGTGGGATATTCCGCGAAGCTCGCTTATAGTGCGGCTAAAATTCGCGCCCGCGAAAGCCATGAAAACGCAAAGCACACAGCAGTGAATGTACAGTACTGTACTGTACTGTATAAGCATGTCATGCTCGTGGCTCGTATAAGACTTTTTTTGCGTACGTACGCCTGCTTTTTGCATGGCTGGTGAAAGATTGGTTTTATAAATGTGTCAAGCTTGCGGCTCGTGAAATTGTTTTTTGCGCCCTTGAAAAAGTGCGAATTTGCGGAACATGGCCGCGATAAGAGGAAACAATCCGGGATTTTGCGGGACATTTTTCCACGAATAGAGAAACATGTCGCAATTTATCAACCGCGAATACAATCGCGGGACTGCGAATAGCGGGACTGCGAATAGCAGGATCCGACTGACTGTATTGATACACACACACTTGTTTTTTTGTTTTTTTGGATACATACATGCTTGTTATATTGATACATACACGCTTGTTATCTATCTATAATTCCAGTAATCTCTGTCTGTACGTTTGTACGTCTGTTTGTCTGTGACCGCTGTTTCTCGACAACCACGGGTCCGATATACTTTTAACTTGCCAGGTATATTGCTGGGGACCCGAGGATGTGCCTTTTCAAGGTTTCATATTAATCGGACAATTACTTACCGAGCTATGTCCAAAAAACGATTCAACCAATCAGAGAGCAGCGAACGATCGCGTGTGCCGAACGTGGCGGACACACTCTGCCTCGGACGGCACATTTGAGAGCGTATTCATTTATTTCACGTTTGCAAACTATGTTGGCGTTAAACTATGTTTTAAAACTAATAAAACCGAATTTGCGATTCATTCGCTTTCCTGCGCGTTTGTGCACGCGATGGCGATTTCTTTACCAAACTCCGGAAGCCGTTCGCTTTGGACCAAACCATTGCATGTAAATAGAGGGGGGGGATTGTCACCGTACTCGCAAGCCGTTCGCTTTGGACCAAACCATTTCATGTAAATAGAGGGGGGGGGGGATATAATTTTAGATATAGATATAGTACGGGCAATGCCCTAGTATTGCTAAATAGGGAAACAGGTTTTAAATGACGCTTGTTAAATTGCTGCATACACTCTTAATTGTTATATCTTGCAATGGGACCATGTGCTTGCAGTTGTAGGAGGAAAATGATTGTCGTGTAAAAAATCATTCGATTTTCATTATGTATTTTATTGTAAATGTGTGCATACAGCGCCTTCAGAAAGTATTCATACCCCTTGACCTTTTTCACATTTTGTTGTGATAAAGCCTGAATGTAAAATGTATTAAATTGTAATTTTTATGTCACTATCTATCTATAATTCCAGTAATCTCTGTGTGTTTGTTTGTACGTTTGTACGTTTGTACGTTTGTTTGTCTGTGACCGCTGTTTCTCGACAACCACGGGTCCGATATACTTTAAACTTGCCAGGTATATTGCTGGGGACCCGAGGATGTGCCTTTTCAAGGTTTCATATTAATCGGACAATTACTTACCGAGCTATGTCCAAAAAACGATTCAACCAATCAGAGAGCAGCGAGCTATCGCGTGTGCCGAACGTGGCGGACACACTCTGCCTCGGATGGCACATTTGAGAGCGTATTCATTTATTTCACGTTTGCAAACTATGTTGGCGCTATGTTGGCGTTAAACTATGTTTTAAAACTAATAAAAACCATTTCATGTAAATAGAGGGGGGGGGGGGATTGTCACTGTACTCGCACGAGCAGATGGCGGAAGTGCCTGACCGCCAACGCCAAGTGAAGTCCGAGCAACTCGCGGTCGAAGGTACTGTAACGGCGTTCGGGCGGGCGAAGCTGCCGGCTAAAGAACGCCAGCGGTTGCCAAGCTCCGTTTTAAAACTAATTAAAACCCCGGGGGGATTGTCACTGTACTCGCAAGCCGTTCGCCGTTCGCTTTGGCGTTGCGAAATGCGAATGGACCAAAACATTTCATGGACCAAACCATTTCATGTAAAGCGTTCGTCGTTCGCTTTGGCGTTGCGAATGGACCAAAACATTTCATGACCCAAACCATTTCATGTAAAGCGTTCGCCGTTCGCTTTGGCGTTGCGAATGAACCAAAACATTTCATGGACCAAACCATTTCATGTAAAGCGTTCGCCGTTCGCTTTGGCGTTGCGAATGGACCAAAACATTTCATGGACCAAACCATTGCATGTAAATAGAGGGGGGGGTTCTGTGGTCGTTGCGAATGGACCAAACCATTCATGTAAATAGAGGGGGGGGGGGTTCTGTGGTCGTTACTGCCACGTGGTTTCAAAGTTTTTTTTTGTTGTTGTTGTTTGCACGCATGTTTTTTTGCACCCACGTACGGGCACGCCCTAGGATGTTTACACACACACACCCCTACACAAATTTTTTTTTTTTTTTTTTTTTTGGCAAGGAACGGGCACCCACGTACGGGCACGTCCTAGCTTATATATAGTACGGGCATGCCCTAGTATATATGAATGATCGTTTTAAGGCCATTTTCCCCGCTAGAGTGGGGGTTAGCCTTGCGGGTCCATGACAATCATGGTTCCCTGTTTTGACTTGCGGGTCCCATGACAATCATGGTTCCCTGTTTTGAGGCAATGTTTTTATGTATGCGGTATGTCACTGATCTACACATAATACCCCATAATGTCAAAGTGGAATATTTTTTTTTTGAATTTTTTTTTAGTTTGTGGTTAAGGACAGGGGATTGGGTGGAGTGGGGGGGGGGGGGGGGAGGATGCTTTCTTAACTTTAAGGATTTAAGGAAAAACGAAAACTTAAGAATTATTCATATATGCAACCATCCTTGCCTTGAGGATGTCCTTAAGGGAAAAGTTAAAGGAATCTATAAATTCTAAGGATGCTTTATGTTAAGTGATGACAATTAATATATAAATTAAATCACCTAAGGATTCTTTATGTAACCAACCATAAACTCTGCCCACCTTTGGTGGTGGAAGTAATGAAATGCTAAATGAGAATCGAATGAATTTTACACAAGAATCCTTTTATTCCCCCTTCATCTGCAAGCACGTGTTCTCGATGTAACATATAACAAGCGTCATTTAAAATTATGTGTTCATGCTTTTAGACGTCCATTCCTATCTTTAATCTGATTGGTTGCCTAGCATAGCAATGGCTCCTAAGGATTTCCTCAACTTCAAGCAAATCCTTATCCTCAAGGGTTGTTTATTCAACAGTACTTAACGAAATCCTTAGCTAAGGAATTACAGCGTACCTTAAGGGAAATCTTTCCTTTAGGGTTAAGGGAGTTTTATGCAACCGGGCCTTTGTCCTGCAGAAAATTCTTACTAAACATAAAAATGAAGAAAAGCTATAACACGGAGTGGTCCCTGAGTAAAGACACCCGCCGCCATTGTTTGTACTGTTTACACATGCTCTGAGCCAATCAGCGCTGTTTACTCCGCCTTTGTTTTGCAGCAGGATGAGCCTCCTCCAACCTTGTCTTCAAATGCTGATACATAGGAGTATGAGTGACGACAATTAATATTTTTTATTAATGTTAGTATATATTGTACACCGCTCCTTTCCTATTCCATCTCCAGGTGCTGCATGACGTCATCGCCGGGCACCGAAGGGGGCTCGGCAATAACGTGCGTTGAAAGGGAGTACGCAGTTTTCACTCCGGTTGTTTTCTTTCTTGTTTGTTTGTTTTTTCCGGGCGATATCTCAGCCATCCTTTAAGCTGGGAAGCTGAAATTTTGGCACAATATTGAGCACATGTTTTAGCAAAAACAGTATTTTAAATTTTTTTTGGATGAAACAATTAATTGATTAATTACTTAATTATTATCGATTCATTAAGTACTTATTTATTTTGTTTTTCATCTGCGAAATATCTCAGGCATCCTTTGAGCTAGGAAACTGATATTTGGACATGACAGTGAACAGGTGATGTGGCTATAAAGGATATTTTTGATTTATTGATGAATCAATTAGTTATTTAATTTTTTGTATTAATGAATTATTTAATTTATTTTCAAAAAGTTACAGCTTCGGATGAAACACTGGTGGTTTAGGTATGCTATTAGCCAATTGATTAAGAAAATATTTGATGATTATTATTTATTTATTTTAATTATGCAATTAATCAATCAAATATTGTACACCTCTCCCACCCAATACAGTCTCTATGAGCTGCACGGCGGTATTGCCAGGCTCCGAAGGCGCCCCGGAAAATTCCGCGTTGGAGGATATTTATTTATTTGGCATGGGGGTGGTGCACTTTGAATGTATCTGTACTTGTTTTGTGTTTTTGTTACTACTTACTGCTGTTATTATAATAAAAAATATATGCTCTTAATTTATAAACTAATAATTTTAAGCCATCTGTATAAATATTAGCACGACTACCGATACACTAAATGAAGCCCTCGTATACCACTCATGCATAAGAAATAACGCTGTCGGGAATGCATCTCAATATAAACTAGAACGCCACTCAGTAGAGCGCATACTCCCGCCGTGGGTCAAGTTGGAATAATACGTTTTGTTTAACATCCCCTCTCCCCAAAACAATAAATGAAAAAGAAAGTAGGCCCTAACTGTCAGATAATTTATTTTGATTTATCTCGGAATTAGAGGAGAAAAACATCATTTAAGAATAAGAATAAAAGCTTTGATGCAGTCAAACAGAAAAAAAAAATTCCCCAAAAAATTCCCCAAAAAAATTCCTGGATCGGGATTAATATCCTGAGCTTCACCAAAAACTAATCAATTCTTCCTTATCCCAAGGGCAATCATCCCACCAACTTTCATCCAAATCCGTTCAGAACTTTTCCAGATATCTTGTTCATAAACACACGAACACACACACACACACACACACACACACACACACGGACACGATCGAATGCATTACTCGAATGCATTTTAATGATCGAATGCATTTTAATGCATTAAAATGCTCTCAAATATATATATATACATACTGTATATAAAAAATTCCTGGATCCGGAATAATATCCTGAACTTCATCAAAAACTAATCAATTCTTCCTTATCCCAAGGGCAATCATCCCACCAACTTTCATCCAAATCCGTTCAGAACTTTTACAGATATCTTGTTCACAAACACACGAACATACGAACACACACACACACACACACACACACACACACACACACACACACACACACACACACACACACACACGCGCGCGCGATGGAATGCATTACTCCCTAGCGGGAGTAACTAGAACGGCACTCAGTAGAGAGCATACCTCCGCCTGGTTGGCCATATCACTCAGTGGTGAAGAATCACTTAATAAGTTAAATAATACTCATATCCGAATCCATATTCAGATCTTCACCAAAATCGAATCTCTTTGCCATTGTCAGACACCCAACTGGTCCACCAAGTTTTGTCCAAAATCCGTCCACAACTTTTTGAGATGTCCTGCTATGTATCGTTTTTGGCCCTATCTCCCAATGGTGAAGAATCACTTAAAATTTCTAGTAGCCGGATCCGAATCCGGATCTTCACCAAAATCGAATCATTTCGTCGTTGTCACATACGCTACATCTCTGCCAAATTCCGTCCGAATCCGTCCACAACTTTTTGAGATCTTTTGTTCACAAACAAACAAACAGACAGGGGTGAAAACATAACTTCCATCCACCTTTGGTGGCGCAGGTAATAATGGTAGAGTGACCCCCTTTTAGCGCATTTTTGATTATCGTTCTCTTTTCCAGGACTGCATCCTGAGCGCAAAGCAAGGTATTCCTTGATCGAAAATTTCATCCATTATTTATACCGTACTGACAAGCATCTGCATCATTCAACATAAACAGTAGGTCTGTTTTATAAAAACGGAGCAAAGATATCTGTTAATTTAATTTAACCTTCGTCTTTCGCAAGTACAAGGATAACAGGAAGTGTCACTGACGGACCATATATTTATTACGTAGCATGGGGTGGGGAATGTAGTTTGGGGGAAAGGAGAGGCGCAGAGTTCAGGCCAGTGTGAAGATAGTTCATCCAGAGTAGGAGGGATTGCATAAGTACAAATAACGATTGATCATTAATATTATGTTTGGAGCATTTTCCCCACAAACAAATTTTCTGATTTTTTAAAAGATCAAAAATTTATTTTTATGTTTTTTTAATTATATTCTTCTTCTTTAGCGGCCACAATTATTCCCATGTACATGTGGAGTTAGCCGGAAGAGGCTTGGCCCAAGTCCTTCACAAACCGATTGGCCGGTCCGGACCTTCGACTAGGGTTATAGGGCAGGAATTTGTAATTTGTCCATGGTGCCGGAGATAGCTTGCCTACTCTTCGAGAAGGACACCGTGTGATTGTTAACGTCCACCAACTCATGCCCGACAGACAGGACTCCCAGTTTAACGTCCATCCGAGGGACGGCACACACACTGATGAACCAACCTGCCCGTGAAACACCTGGATGACAGTTTATAGCTGGGTCTGGATTCAAACCCAGGCTAGACAGCTTCAAGGTGAGTGTGTATACCTGTACGCCATGAGACCTTCTTGTTAATATAAATACAATGCAAAACTTGCGTTGCATTTGCATTAAGTGCATAAAATGTGTGCAATCTTATAATGAGCCAAGCAATTGCCTCACAAGGTTAATTAACATGTGGGGTAAACAAATGTTCATCATCTCAAATATCATGTTTCCAGTCCCTGAGGTTTAGGCCATTTGGCCCATCATACCTGTGCCTTATCCACTCCACATTACCTTCATCCAACAATTTACCCCCTTAAATTTTGTTGGTAGAACTGCTAACAACCATCTCTGGATGACAGTAACCTTGACCCATAACCACCCTCCAATTTCTGTCGATTAATAAACTTTTATTACATACAAAATTTTTTACTCTTTTCAATCTTTAATTAACACTCAAATTGCTCAATTTAAAAATCATTATTCATATCAAATTTAGGACAAAACTGCAAAATAAATCCATCAAAGTATCCGACATTGCACATTAATTTTACAAATCATTCAAGATTCTGTCTGTCCTTATTTTCTTCTCATTCAAAGAGAGTTCTATGTATCTGAGAATTGTTTTAATTATGTCATTGGTGCTGTCTGTGGCTCAATGTGCTCTTCTGAATCTGGCTCTGCTGAATGGGCCACCTTACATTTGGTCTGGAGATTGCTCCTAAAACAGATTATAGGCAAGTTACATACTCAAGGTCGTTTGCCGTTACTTTTATAGTGATAATCATGGCAGGAAATTGGAATATGACCAGGGGAACCAGAACCAACTGAGATCTCAACACCCCCACAAATGACCGCTCACAGAAACGATAGGCAACTTAACATCCATGTAAAGAGATGGCGTACTTTATGCACCGGGACAAGAGTTTGTAATCACATCATATTTCATTCGGAATCGATCCCATATTAGACAACTCCGAAGCAGACATGTTGTCACTGAGCCATCTGTATATATTGTTGCGGTTCTGAGAGTGCACATATTGATCATTAAAGGTTAAAGGTTTGCCCCCATAGTTAGTCCACAAGCAACACGTAGGCCACCTTAGAACATTAGTTATGTCATAGTATGTGTGAGGATAAGGCCATTTCCATTAGTGATACCTGCGTTGTGTAAAAGAAATAAGCTTAGGTCCCGTTCATTTTGCGGCCACCCTCCAATCGACCTCGTTGGGCAGCATTCATCCCGCGCCCTGATTCGGCTAATCCACCTCGTTTGTTACGCGTTGGGCCGGCAGCGTTAGCTGCCAGCTGCTCACTCAAACTAGTCGGGTGGCCACGAGGTAGGCCTGGAAAAGGGGAGGAGCGTGAGGAAGAGGTGTGGCCGCATCAAGCAGCACGTCAGAAGGCGGTGACAGTGAGAGCCAACAACCAACCAGGGCTCGGGTGACATGGCGTGAGGGGCGTGGTAAGGGCGTGGCTGGCAAGTTCCAGAGGGTTCGCTGGGCGGCACTATAAAAGCGTGCGCACAAAGCACTCGAAAGGACTGATGAGCGAGGGGCTTTGTATGAGGACTGACCTGGAGGACTGATGAGCGAGGGGCTTTGTATGAGGACTGACCTGGAGGACTGAAGCCAAGCATTGGTCTTGAGAGGACTTGTGAGGAAAGGGCATCTATAAAGAACTGCAAGGGATCGCGCTCTGCGTAAAGGACTCGTTGGGAGAGGCGCTTTGCAGTGAACTATATTAGGAGTGAATATAAAGCCCGGTTCATTTATTACGTATGCAGCTGAGCCACGAAGTAACCGCCAGCCAGCCTACCCTTCGCCCCGCAGTTAACCTCGTAATTGTCCGCTCCGCGTCGACGACCCGCGGGGAGCTTCCGCCACCCTGACCATCTGCTTCGCGGTACGAGTCGGGGACTGGAGTGGACTGCCTGGACGCCATCATCCCTGGACCATCGCCCTGACCATCTACATCCCCGTGCGAGTGTGTCTGAGAGTGAAATGGGCCCGTGTCCAGGGGATAAGTATAAGACTGTATAAACTGCACTGTGTGTTCCTCTTCTCCTTCCTGTACAAAGTGTAAATAAACCAATCTGTTCTTCCTGTCTTTCCTGATTCGACCGTATCAGTGTTTTCCTCCATTGGGTAAGCGTGGCATGATTCGGAACTGCTCAGATCGGGTTTAGTTCTCGTTAACGGCCCGGATCACGGCTCGCTATCTCTCGGTGTTTCCACCTATAACCATGATTCGGGTGGGGTTATTTCCTTGGTTCCTGGGAGGCGTTGGTAATTATGTAATTGGAATTCGGCCTACCACCCTATTCAACGCCGCCCGGAAGGAACGTCATAGCCCCGGATCACGTCGGCTAGTAAAAGACAAGGGGACTAATCCCCCCTTGGTAAGGGGAAAAGCTGACGTTGAGATCCGCAACAATATGTTTCCTCGACCTTAGAATCCACAAGGAATCCCTGATCTCCACACCTTCTCCCTTTGCTCTCTCGTGGCAAATCGAATTATTTACTCATCCCCGATTTCCCAGTTATAATTACAAAAGCTACAAAACATTCCAACTACTTTTACCTTTCTTATAACATTACTAGTAAAACGCTCGTCAAATATGATGGGTTGGAACAGTTTATTCGGCGGTGCAGCCTTGTGAGCGCGCCAAAGTCTGAAGCCTCGGCCTCGTGTCAGGTGTGCTTATATCTTCTTTATTTATGAGACATCCTACGGACGTAAATGAACACTTGGTTTACTCTCAGCACATTGCACATCACATGCAGCAAATTTCACCTGCATGCGCCTTGTATTTTATTTTAACGCTTCTGTACACCGCCCTTGAGCCTCGGTTTGCAAGCCACCGTCTACAATTACAATAGAAGAGACATAATTACTCTTTTATGGAAAATGGTTTCGACTTTGTTTTATTCTCAAAAATAGACCATAGTGACCACACATTGGTGTTAAAAGATTGGACTTTAAAACCTTCCCTTATGAAGGGGACAGACATTTGTACAAACACACAAACTGACATTGTGTTTTATATGGAAGATCACTGATCCATATAGTCACAAACCATTATTCCTGCTTTCTTTCGATTCTCCCTCGATTATCTTGTCTCGTTTTGCCAGTTTGATAACTTCTATCCTCAACCTTGAGTATCCACAAGGAACTCTTATCTACACCTTTTCCCTTTACACTCCATTATTCCTCTATTTCATTACCTGCACTCAATCCTTTTCACAAGTAAAGGAGGCCTGCTCATTTGTTTGCATAAATAAAATAAAAATGAAGAAAAGCACAAATAACAGGAAGAAAAGGGAGTTTGGAGAGAATTCTGAGTTTCCCGTCTCGACAGACATAATTACAATTGCACCATTAATTTCCCAAGTGGCTTTCACAACTCATGATGATAAGAAAAATAGAAAAACACGAACACAAACCAATTCAAACTCAGCATATAGTACAAAAAGCTGAGTCTAAAGCACAGAGTTACCTTTATACCTCTACCGGTCTACAGGTAATGAGGTACTGTATTGTACTCACTATTGAGCGCAGTCGATGAGTTGGTATTCATTGGAGCGGAAAAAGCATTCTTGCAGTCCACTATCTCCCCACAAAGCCTTCACGTGGTCGAAGAACTCCTGTATCGAGACAGGTGAAGCACCTGATCATGGGGCTTGCATGAATTCAGAGTTGTCCAAAAAAAAAATGAAATTCGAATTTTCATCTGGCCTTTAGTCGCCCCTGTTAGTATTGGCCGATAACTATTTGTGCCAAATTTTAGCTTATTTCGGTAATATTTAGAGGTCGTGCCATAAGTGGACTTGTTTTTAGTGAACTGAACCATCTGCTGAAAATGTTGCCTTTTTATACATTTTCAGTACATTTTTGAAGAGTCATCTGTTATAGTCAAACAAGGGCGCATAAAGCCAACAGAAGAATTTTTATTTATTTATTTTTATTTACCTGGACTACCCTAACGTGTATGCAGTTGGCAAAATACAAATGACAAAGGTCAAATAGAGCTGTAAACCCTGCAAAAGGGAGGTCTTGGGCAAGTTTGTGCTTTCCATGATCCTAGCTCACACCTTATAGAATATCAAAAAGTATATGGCCAACTATATATATATATGAGTAAAAGTGCAAAATGTGCTAAAACTGAAGCAAGTTTACCAAACTTAGAAATACATTCTGGAGACATTAGACTTAATTGCATGTTGTTTGTTTACCCATCGGTACATCGCCGATTACATTTTAAACCGATCTTGCGATTTACCTGAAACCTTCCTCAATGCATTTGGTAGAGGAAAAATGGAGATGGAAATGAATGTAGAAAGAAGTAGAGGACGGGGAAGACCGAGAAAGACTTGGCTAAAGATGGTGGAAGAAGAAATGCGGGCGAGGGGGTTAACAAGGAGAGATGCAGAAAATAGGGCAAAATGGAGAAGATTGTCATGGGGACCGCAAGGCTAACCCCCGCTCTAGCAGGGAAAATGGCCTTAAAATGCATGTTGTTGTTGTTGTTGTTCCTCAATGCATTTATTCTCATTTCAATCACGACTCACACTTTAGGGGGATTATTCTTGGATGTGGTGGGTGAAGGGCTAAAAGGGTTGGAACCCAGCCTTTTCAATGATTATTAGTCCCCTACCGGTATACACCGGAGGGGACTATAGGTTTGCACTCCGTCTGTCAGTCTGTCAGTCTGTCAGTCCGTCACGCAAAGAACAGTTTTCCGGACTTTTTTTCTAAACTCTTAATGCTAATGATTTCAAACTTGGTACATGGTTTCCTCATGATAAGTTACAGATCAAGTTCGAACTTCACGACGTTTCGATCATTTTTGACAAAGTTATGGCACTTTGAACTTTGGTAATTTCCCCAACAGTTTTCCGGACGACAGACTGCCGGTAGGGGACATGTATTGCAGCGCAATACTCAGAATGCTTGTTCAAATACAGTAGGTCTGCTCTAAAGTTGAAAGCATGGTATTTTGACCGAAATTGGTTAACTAACATCCGATATGAACCAAAAGGAAAACATATCACGTCTGTTCCCAAATTGCATTTAAAAAGTCCCATCAAGCGCTTCCCTTCGGAATTCTTGTTTCTCATTAGGGCATCGGGAGGTTGGTTCCCTTGGCATTCTAATCTGAACACTTGGCTCATGATTCAGTGACCCCGGGTTTAAAACCGATAGATCTTAATTTGTTGCTTTATCAATACCTGCCTCTTAGGGCCAAATTTATTAAAGGAATTTAAGAGTTAGGCACTTTTAGAATCGCTAATCGTGCGATGATCACCCGTTTAAAGTTAATCGCCAAACATCAAAAAGTGTTAAGCTAATGCGGATCAAAACATAATCACAAGCGTTTAATGAACAAAGAAACTTTTACACGTTGGCAAGGATATGTTTAAGAGTGTGCTTAAGGCCTTTAAGCAAACATTAGGCAAAAATGGCATAGTTATAACTACAGTTGTACTCTGATATACTTCCTGGCAGTTTAAGTTAACTTTAGAATTACTATAAGGGTATGGAAGGAGTGGAAAAACGTCACCAAATCTGCATACATAATAAATAGATAGCCACAAATAAAATTTATACTACTAGGGCGTGCCCGTACTATATATATATCTAAAATTATATCCCCCCCCTCTATTTACATGAAATGGTTTGGTCCATTCGCAAAGCCAAAGCGAACGGCTTGCGAGTACGGTGACTATCCCCCCCCCCCCCCCTCTATTTACATGAAATGGTTTGGTCCATTCGCAAAGCCAAAGCGAACGGCTTGCGAGTACGGTGACCATACCTTGGGAACCACTTGTCCGATTAATTTCAAACCTTGAAAAGGCACATCCTCGGGTCCCCAGCAATATACCTGGCAAGTTTCAAGTATATCGGACCGGTAGTTGTCGAGAAACAGCGGTCGCATACAGACACACACACACACAGAGATTACTGGAATTATAGATAGACTAGGGCGTGCCCGTACGTGGGTGCAAAAAAACATGCGTGCAAACAACAACAACAAAAAAAAACTTTGAAACCACGTGGCAGTAACGACCACAGAACCCCCCCCCCCCCCCCTCTATTTACATGAAATGGTTTGGTCCATTCGCAAAGCCAAAGCGAACGGCTTGCGAGTACGGTAGAACCCCCCCCCCCTCCCCCCTCTATTTACATGAAATGGTTTGGTGCATTCGCAAAGCCAAAGCGAACGGCTTGCGAGTACGGTGACCATACCTTGGGAACCACTTGTCCGATTAATTTCAAACCTTGAAAAGGCACATCCTCAGGTCCCCAGCAATATATCTGGCAAGTTTCAATTAGATCGGACCCGTGGTTGTCGAGAAACAGCGGTCACAGACAAACACACACACACACAGACACACACACATACACACAGAGATTACTGGAATTATAGATAGATGTATACAAGGCAAACATGAAACAAGATGGATGTTTGAAAAACCATCATCGATCACTTCAATCCAGATTACCCAGAGTGACATACATTTGGGATGTGGGAACCATAGCTCGGGTACAGAGATTGCACACATTCATGGATTGTCTTTTACATGATCAATGGTTTGAGAGATGGATGGATGGGGGGAAGGAGGGATGGATGAGTTGAAGCAGGGATGGATGAGTCGAAGGAGGGATTGATGGATGGGTGGAAGGAGATATGGATGAGTGGAAGGAGGGATGGATAATCTCGAAGGAGGGATGGATAATCTCGAAGGAGGGATGGATAATCTCCAAGGAGGGATGGATAATCTCCAAGGAGGGATGGATAATCTCGAAGGAGGGATGGGTGGATCTTTTGAAGGTATCATTTTGTTCGCTGCTCAATCGAATGCAAGATGACCTGAATCAACCTTATGATGAGGAGCAATGCCCTGAAACCCCTACACCAATTGTCCGTGGTACTTTGTTTCCATACAAGTGCATATATTCAATTGGATGTTGTAAATATGGGCGGGGTTTCACAGGCTAATCAGCTGTTTAGACGCGCACAACTAAACAGATGTTAATCTCCCTTCGTAAATTGCTATTTAAACGGGTAATTATCTGTGCAAATAAAAAGATGTTTTTGTCAGTGTTTAAAGGATAGGTGTGCTTTAGCAAGACGCTCGCTAAACACCTTTCCTAAATTCGGTCCATGATGTTCTTGCAATTCATGTGAAAGGTCATAGACGTAACCTCATGTCCTTATCCTGCATGTGTTATAATGTAGATGCTCCTACATAAGCCCAAGGCACAGACTAAAGAAAGATGGTGAGGAGATTGGATGTGGTGGGTACGTTGCGGTGTTATCCCATCTACGATGAAGGTGTGTGAAGTTCTTCCCCAAACTGCGGAAGCTGAGAAAGTCGATTTTCACTGCTCACATCCACTCATTCTTTCCTCTTTTTCCCACCTGTCTGATGTATTAGTTTGGCAGATGTATTGTTTTGGTGGATGTGTTGGTTTGGGGGCTGTATTAGTTTGGCAGATGTGTTGTTTTGGCGGATGTATTGGTTTGGCGGATGTATTGGTTTCGCGCATATGTTGGTTTGGCGAATGTGTTGGGTGGAGAATGTGTTGGTTTGGAGAATGTGTTGGTTTGGCGGATGTATTGGTTTCGCGCATATGTTGGTTTGGCGAATGTGTTGGTTTGGCGAATGTGTTGGTTTGGCGGATGTATTGGTTTCGCGCATATGTTGGTTTGGCGAATGTGTTGGTTTGGCGAATGTGTTGGTTTGGCAGATGTGTTGGTTTCGCGCATATGTTGGTTTGGCGGATGTATTGGTTTCGCGCATATGTTGGTTTGGTGAATGTGTTGGTTTGGCGAATGTGTTGGTTTGGCGGATGTGTTGGTTTGGCGAATGTGTTGGTTTGGCGGATGTATTGGTTTCGCGCATATGTTGGTTTGGCGAATGTATTGCTTTGGCGAATGTGTTGGTTTGGCGGATGTATTGGTTTCGCGCATATGTTGGTTTGGCGAATGTGTTGGTTTGGTGGATGTTTTCGTTTGGTGGATGATTTGGTTTGGTGGATGTGTTGGTTTGTCGGATGTTTTAGTTTGGCAGATGTATTGTTTTGGTGGATGTTTTGGTTTTGCGAATGTGTTAGTTTGGCGGATGTGTTGGTTTGGCGGATGTGTTGGTTTGTTGGATGATTCGGTTTGTGGATGTGTTGGTTTGGTGAATGTGTTAGTTTCGCATTTGTGTTGGTTTGGTGGATGTTTTCGTTTGGCGGATTTGTTGGTTTGGCGGATGTGTTGGTTTGGCGCATGTGTTGGTTTGGCGCATGTGATGGTTTGGCGCATGTGTTGGTTTGGCGCATGTGTTGGTTTGGCGCATGTGTTGGTTTGGCGCATGTGTTGGTTTGGCGCATGTGTTGGTTTGGCGCATGTGTTGGTTTGGCGCATGTGTTGGTTTGCCGGATGTGTTGGTTTGGCGCATGTGTTGGTTTGGCGCATGTGTTGGTTTGGCGCATGTGTTGGTTTCGGACGTGTTGGTTTGGCGAATGTGTTGGTTTGTCTGATGTATTAGTTTGGCAGATGTATTGTTTTGGTGGATGGGTTGGTTTGGGGGCCGTATTAGTTTGGCGGATGTGTTGTTTTGGCGGATGTGTTGGTTTGGCGCATGTGTTGGTTTGGCGCATGTGTTGGTTTGGCGCATGTGTTGGTTTGGCGCATGTGTTGGTTTGGCGCATGTGTTGGTTTGGCGCATGTGTTGGTTTGGCGCATGTGTTGGTTTGGCGCATGTGTTGGTTTGGCGCATGTGTTGGTTTGGCGCATGTGTTGGTTTGGCGCATGTGTTGGTTTGCCGGATGTGTTGTTTTGGCGGATGTATTGGTTTGGCGAATGTGTTGGTTTGGCAGATGTATTGGTTTCGCGCATATGTTGGTTTGGCAAATGTGATGGTTTGGCGCATGTGTTGGTTTGGCGCATGTGTTGGTTTGGCGCATGTGTTGGTTTGGCGCATGTGTTGGTTTGGCGCATGTGTTGGTTTGGCGCATGTGTTGGTTTGGCGCATGTGTTGGTTTGGCGCATGTGTTGGTTTGGCGCATGTGTTGGTTTGGCGCATGTGTTGGTTTGGCGCATGTGTTGGTTTGGCGCATGTGTTGGTTTGGCGCATGTGTTGGTTTGGCGCATGTGTTGGTTTGCCGGATGTGTTGTTTTGGCGGATGTATTGGTTTGGCGAATGTGTTGGTTTGGTGGATGTATTGGTTTCGCGCATATGTTGGTTTGGCAAATGTGATGGTTTGGCGCATGTGTTGGTTTGGCGCATGTGTTGGTTTGGCGCATGTGTTGGTTTGGCGCATGTGTTGGTTTGGCGCATGTGTTGGTTTGGCGCATGTGTTGGTTTGGCGCATGTGTTGGTTTGGCGCATGTGTTGGTTTGGCGCATGTGTTGGTTTGGCGCATGTGTTGGTTTGGCGCATGTGTTGGTTTGCCGGATGTGTTGTTTTGGCGGATGTATTGGTTTGGCGAATGTGTTGGTTTGGTGGATGTATTGGTTTCGCGCATATGTTGGTTTGGCAAATGTGTTGGTTTGGTGGCTGTGTTGGTTTGGTGGATGATTTTGTTTGGTGGATGTGTTGGTTTGGTGGATGGTTTAGTTTGGCAGATGTATTGTTTTGGTGAATGTTTTGGTTTTGCGAATGTGTTAGTTTGGCGGATGTGTTAGTTTGGCGGATGTGTTAGTTTGGCGGATGTGTTAGTTTGGCGGATGTGTTAGTTTGGCGGATGTGTTAGTTTGGCGGATGTGTTAGTTTGGCGGATGTGTTAGTTTGGCGGATGTGTTGGTTTGGCGGATGTGTTAGTTTGGCGGATGTGTTAGTTTGGCGGATGTGTTGGTTTGGCGGATGTGTTTGTTTGGCGGATGTGTTGGTTCGGCGAATGTGTTAGTTCGGCGGATGTGTTGGTTTGGCGGATGTGTTTGTTTGGCGGATGTGTTGGTTTGGCGGATGTGTTAGTTTGGCGGATGTGTTAGTTTGGTGGATGTGTTGGTTTGGCGGATGTGTTTGTTTGGCGGATGTGTTGGTTTGGCGGATGTGTTAGTTTGGCGGATGTGTTCGTTTGGCGGATGTGTTAGTTTGGCGGATGTGTTAGTTTGGCGGATGTGTTGGTTTGGCGGATGTATTGGTTTGGCGAATGTGTTGGTTTGGTGGATGTATTGGTTTCGCGCATATGTTGGTTTGGCAAATGTGTTGGTTTGGTGGATGTTTTGGTTTGGTGGATGATTTTGTTTGGTGGATGTGTTGGTTTGGTGGATGGTTTAGTTTGGCAGATGTATTGTTTTGGTGAATGTTTTGGTTTTGCGAATGTGTTAGTTTGGCGGATGTGTTAGTTTGGCGGATGTGTTAGTTTGGCGGATGTGTTAGTTTGGTGGATGTGTTAGTTTGGCGGATGTGTTAGTTTGGTGGATGTGTTAGTTTGGCGGATGTGTTAGTTTGGTGGATGTGTTAGTTTGGCGGATGTGTTAGTTTTGTGTTTGTGTTGGTTTGGCAGATGTGTTGGTTTGGTGCACGTGTTGGTTTGGCGGATGTGTTGGTTTGGTGGATATGTTGGTTTGTCATATGTTTTAGTTTGGCAGATGTATTGTTTTGGTGGATGTTTTGGTTTTGCGAATGTGTTGATTTGGTGGATGTATTAGTTTAGTGGATGTCTTGGTTTGCCGGATGTGTTGGTTTGGCGGATGTGTTGGCTTGGCGAATGTGTTGGTTTAGCGCATGTGTTGGTTTGCCGGATGTGTTGGTTTGGCGCATGTGTTGGTTTGCCGGATGTGTTGGTTTGGCGCATGTGTTGGTTTGCCGGATGTGTTGGTTTGGCGGATGTGTTGGTTTGCCGGATGTGTTGGTTTGGCGCATGTGTTGGTTTCGGACGTGTTGGTTTGGCGGATGTGTTGGTTTGTCTGATGTATTAGTTTGGCAGATGTATTGTTTTGGTGGATGGGTTGGTTTGGGGGCCGTATTAGTTTGGCAGATGTGTTGTTTTGGCGGATGTATTGGTTTGGCGAATGTGTTGGTTTGGCGGATGTATTGGTTTCGCGCATATGTTGGTTTGGCGAATGTGTTGGTTTGGCGGATGTGTTGGTTTGGTGGATGGTTTAGTTTGGCAGATGTATTGTTTTGGTGAATGTTTTGGTTTTGCGAATGTGTTAGTTTGGCGGATGTGTTAGTTTGGCGGATGTGTTAGTTTGGCGGATGTGTTAGTTTGGCGGATGTGTTAGTTTGGCGGATGTGTTAGTTTGGCGGATGTGTTAGTTTGGCGGATGTGTTAGTTTGGCGGATGTGTTAGTTTGGCGGATGTGTTAGTTTGGCGGATGTGTTAGTTTGGCGGATGTGTTAGTTTTGTGTTTGTGTTGGTTTGGCAGATGTGTTGGTTTGGTGCATGTGTTGGTTTGGCGGATGTGTTGGTTTGGTGGATATGTTGGTTTGTCATATGTTTTAGTTTGGCAGATGTATTGTTTTGGTGGATGTTTTGCTTTTGCGAATGTGTTGATTTGGTGGATGTATTAGTTTAGTGGATGTCTTGGTTTGCCGGATGTGTTGGTTTGGCGGATGTGTTGGCTTGGCGAATGTGTTGGTTTTGCCAATGTTTTCGTTTTGTGAATGTGTTGGTTTGGCGGATGTATTCGTTGAGTGGATGTCTTGGTTTGCCGGATGTGTTGTTTTGGCAGATGTGTTGGTTTGGTGGATGTGTTGGTTTGGTGGATGTGTAGGTTTGGCACTTGTGTTGATTTTGACACGTGTTGGTTTGGCGGCTGTATTAGTTTGGCAGATGTGTTGTTTTGGCGATTGTATTGGTTTGGTGGATGATTTGGTTTGGTGGATGTGTTGGTTTTGCGGAAGTGTTAGTTTAGTGGATGTCTTGGTTTGCCGGATGTGTTGGTTTGGCGGAAGTGTTAATTTATTGGATGTCTTGGTTTGCCAGATGTGTTGGTTTGGTGGATGTGTTGGTTTGGCAGATGTGTTGGTTTGGCGGATGTATTGGTTTGGTGGATGTGTTGGTTTGGCGGATGATTCGGGTTGGTGGATGTGTTGGTTTGGCGGATGTGTTGGTTTGGCTGATGTGTTGGTTTGGCAGATGTATTGGTTTGGTTGGCGATATTTTGGTATTTTGCATTTATTGGTATTTTGGCGATATGTCACGTCAGATTTTTGCTAGAGCTTAAAACATCAATCTTCTTGGTGGTTTACTAAAGTTTAAATAACCCAATTTTGATCATGTGAGCTAGCTTGTAATAATAATAATATGAATTCTCTTACAAGGAACCTCGATGCAGTAGGAGGCCACTCAGCCCATCAAAGCCTGTGCTATTATTACCAACCTATGGTTGTTTGTTTGTGCTCTATCCTTTTTAAAGCTGAGCATCGAGCAAGAAAGCAGCATGTACCATTTTGAAAGTCTTTGATACAGTATGACCTGGTCGGGTTTGAACCTCTGTGTTCACAGACTTAGAGCTTCGCTCTCACCACGTTTACACCATGGAGCTGGTTTGAATCACTGGTCAGGTGTATTGTAACACAGAGAGATTGAAACAAGGATAAATGTACTTGGTAAACCAGAAACCTTAATTTCACATCCCAATTTGATATTTTACCCACTGTGAAATATTTTTTAAAGCATCAAAATAATGTCTACCTACTTCAATTGTATCGGCCATGGTGACGCATCATTTTGCTAATTGTTGACTGGATTGGTTGACATATCGAGACATAGCATACCAAAAACCTTGATTTTGTGTCCGATTTTGACCTTTGACCCCTTTATAATCTCTGAAGACAACTCTAATCCAAAGATTTTCGAAGTGCATATATATATCTACAGTCACGTGAAAAAGTAAGTACACCCCATGTAAAGTTTTGACTTTTTCAACATATTTCAAAATACAGCTATTTGATCTTCATTTCAACAATATTGATAGATAAAGGTGATATAACATAACAAATATCATGAAACATTTACATTTTGTAGTCCATTGTATAATTTAAATAAACATAAATGCACATTTCGCATGTGGAAAAAGTAAGTACACCCTTGGCTCTAAGAGGTGGTATTGCCCCCTTTGGCAGAAACAACCTCAAGTAGGCATTTCTTATAACTGTCTACCAGTCTCTGACATCGACTGAGAGAAATTTTTGCCCACTCCTCCATGCAGAATTATTTCAGCTGTGCGATGTTTGAGGGGTTTCTTGCATGCACAGCTCGTTTCAACTCCCCCCGCAACATCTCGATGGGATTTCGATCCGGACTTTGACTTGGCCATTCCAGAACCCTCCATTTCTTTCTTTTCAGCCATTCCTTGGTGGATTTACTGGTATGTTTTGGGTCATTGTCATGTTGCAAGGTCCACCTTTGGTTGAGCTTCAACTCTCTGCAGATGGCCTCACATTAACCTCAAGCACCCTCTGGTACAATGAAGAATTCATAGTGGATTATATGATGGTGAGCTGCCCAAGCCCTGATGCAGCAAAGCTGCCCCAAACCATAATATTTCCACCACCATGCTGTACAGTTGGTATCAGGTTCTTGTGGTCAAATGCTGTCTTTGGTTTTCGCCAAACATGTCTTCTGGTACTGTGGCCAAATAGCTCTACCTTTGACTCATCTGTCCAGAGCACATGGTTCCAGAAGTGCTGGTCTTTGCCGATGTGTTCATTGGCAAACTTTAGTCTTGCCCTGATGTTCTTTCTGGACAGCAAAGGTTTCCTCCTGGCACACCTCCCATGTAGATCAAATTTGTGCAGCCTCTTTCTAATGGTAGACTCGTGCACTTTGACATCAACAGTGGCAAGACCTACCTGTAGGTCCCGTGATGACATTCTGGGGTTCTTAGAGACTTCTTTCAGCATCTTGCGGTCTGCTCTTGTGCTGAACTTGCTAGGGTGTCCTGGCCTGAACAAGTTGGCAGTTGTTTGGTATCTTCTCCACTTGTAGATGATCTTCCAGCCAGTCGAATGATTGATTTCAAATTGTTTGGAGATCTTTTTAAATCCCTTCCCAGTCTCATAGGCATCTATAACCTTCTTTCTGAAGGCCCCAGAGAGCTCTTTTGATCTAGGCATGGTGACGCCGCACACTTCCAACAACAAAGAGCAAACCAAACTAAATGTCTGAGGTTTAAATAAGACAGGTTCCTCCAAGATCCTCTCTGATGATGTTCTAATCATTTGCACCTGAGCTGGTGCACCTGATTCTAATTTTAGGTATTTGAAGCAGTGATTAATGTCGGGGTGTACTTACTTTTTCCACATGCAAAATTTGCATTTATGTTTATTTAAATTATACAATGGACTACAAAATGTAAATGTTTCATGATATTTGTTATATTATATCACCTTTATCTCTCAATATTGTTGAAATGAAGATCAAATAGCTGTATGTTGAAATATGTTGAAAAAGTCAAAACTTTACATGGGGTGTACTTACTTTTTCACGTGACTCTATCTATCTATCTATCTCTCTCTCTCTCTCTCTCTCTGAATTTAACTTTTACCGAGAGACTTCTCGGCTTGATCACTTTGTTCAAAAATGGTGCAAAGCTGAAGTCCTGTGTAAGGTGGAGGGAGATGAACTTTTTTTGCTGCTCTAATTAATATCATGTTTTTCAGTTCCTTGATTTAATTATTTTGTTGACTGCTATTGTATTACTTGTTTTGTTTTGCTTTTTATACTTTTGTAATAAAAGACCTTAAAAGTCTCTCTCTTTCTCTCTCTCTCTCTCTCTCTCTCTCTCTCTCTCTGGTTCTAAAGCACAATTTTGCCAAATATCATCTCGATCGACTCAGATACAAGGGGACGGCAAGGAAAAAATGTGTGTTTTTAGTGTTTTACCTTAGACCACTTAAAATCAAAATGAGCAGGAGGTGCCGGAGGGGGAGGGGTGCCTAAATTTAAAAAAACCTCAATTGGGTGGATTGGACCAATATTTTATTTGAAGAGAATTGGTGCAAAAACATAAAGCAATTTAGTATAATGCTTAGAGGGTCCATCCGCTCAATGTCTGGAAGGTCAGTGGTTCAAACACCGGCAGAGTTATAAGCTTACCGAAGACTTCAAAAATGGTGTGGGCTGCTTCCTTGCTTGACACTCAGCATTTAAAAGGATAGAACACTATAATCCCCATCAGTTGGCATCCATGGACAGGAGGATATCCTCCTCAGGAAATGCCTGTTTCCATTGTTGTGTTGTGACGCCATTGTTGTGACGGCACTGACCCCCCAAAAGCTCAGTGGTTGTGTTAAGTGTTTGTCTCGTCAGTATGTCCATGTGTGTGTGAGTGGCAACTCCATTATGAGCTTAAGGTATTGCATAAAAAAAATAGTATGCTAAATGGGAGTATGGTATTCTACAAAAAGGACACCTGTCTGAACTCATCTCGAATCAAAGAGGAACCGCATCGACTTTGCTATTATCAGGCAAAAGGATGGCAAAACGTGTTGCTGGGGATTGGATGTCTGAGTGTAGCAAAGACCACTAACAGCATCAAATTAACGTGAAGATGACAGGAACAATAGTTATTTGGCCGGGTGAATAGCAGCTGTACAGCAGCATAGAACAGGTGTGTGTATGTTTGTGTGTTTTGTCCGAACTCAAATAGAGTCAAATAGGAGATAATAGGATAATCAAATAAGGAAAAGTCAAATAGGAGTAGGTGTCAAATAGAGTGGAGGAAATCACACAATTACATTGATGTCGAGAACCTTACTGGATGTAAGATTTAATAAACGCATGCCCATATGAATTAAATGAAAGAATTACTGATAAATATATACAACTTCCTGGCAAAAATATCATCATTTATGCTTTTAGGACTTAATTCTTGACGTAAATGGACACACCAAAATAGATCTTCAAATGGTTAGATTTCAGCAAATAGAATGTCTGTGGATTAATTCATAGCAGTATAATCAAGATTGATACCTTAAATAAACCAACTGAAAGAGGTTTGGCAAATCGTTAACACATTATTTGGAGATGATCAAAAGGAACTCCAATCCAACACGTGGAAGGCATTCTGGATATGAATAATCTCTGACCATTAAAATAAATATAGCATTAAAATTAATATAAATTGTAAAATAAAGCATTAAAATAGAAAGCATTAAATAATTAAAATCAATTCGCATTAAAATTAGCATTAGAATAAAATAGAATTAACATTAATATCAATTATCATATAAAGCATTAAAATATAAAGCATTAAATAATTAATATTAAGGGGGAGGGGGAGCATAAATAATAATTAAGGGGGAGGGGGAGCATAAAATTAGCATTAAAATAACATAGCATTAAAATTAATATAACGTATCGTATAAAGCATTAAAATATAAAGCATTAAATAGTTAAATTTAATTAGCATTAAAATTAGCATTAAAATAAAATAGCATTAAAATTAATATAAATAATCATATAAAGCATTAAAATAGAAAGCATTAAATAGTTAAATTTAATTAGCATTAAAAAAAACAACATTGAAATTAATATAAATTGTAATATAAAGCATTAAAATATAAAGTATGAAATAATTAAAATTGATTAGATTTAAAATTAGCATTAAAATTAATGGGCATTGTAATATAAAGCATTAAAATATAAAGTATGAAATAATTAAAAATAATTAGCATTAAAATTAATAGACATTGTAATATAAATCATTAAAATATAAAGCATTAAAATATAAAGCATTAAATAATTTCAAATAATTAGCATTAAAATTAATAGACATTGTAATATAAAGCATTAAAATATAAAGCATTAAAATATAAAGCATTAAATAATTTCAAATAATTAGCATTAAAATTAATAAACATTGTAATATAAAGCATTAAAATATAAAGCATTAAAATATAAAGCATTAAATAATTTCAAATAATTAGCATTAAAATTAGCGTTAAAATAAAATAGCTTAAAAATTAATATAAATTATAATATAAAGCATTAAAATATAGAGCATTACATAATTAAAATTAATTAGCATTACAATTAGCATTAAAATTAATAGACATTGTAATATAAAGCACGAGCAGAAGTACCCGGCATTGCCGGGCAGGGGGAGGGGAGGGGAGGGGAGGGGAACGGGGGGGAGGGGAGAAGAGGAGGGGAGGGGAGAAGAGGAGGGGAGGGGAGAAGAGGGGAGAGGGGAGAAGAGGGGGGGAGGGGAGAAGAGGGGGGAGGGGAGAAGAGGGGGGAGGGGAGAAGAGGGGGGAGGGGGAGAGGGGAGAAGAGGGGGAGGGGGAGGGGGAGAGGGGAGAAGAGGGGGGATGGGAGGGGGAGGGGGAGGGGGGAGAAGAGGGGGGAGGGTGAGGGATGGGAGGGGGGAGGGGGAGGGGGAGGAGGGTGGGAGGGGGAGGGGGAGGGGAGGGAGAGGGGGGAGGGGAGGAGAGGGGGGAGGGGAGGAAGAGGGGGGAGGGGAAGGGGGGTTAGAAGGGGGAGGGGGAGAGGGAGGGGAAGGGGGTTAGAAGGGGAGGGGGAGAGGGAGGGGAAGGGGGTTAGAAGGGGGAGGGGGAGGGAGGAGGAGGGAGGGGGTTAGAGGCGACTCTTGGAAAATCATCTTTATCATTTTGCTGATGACTCCACCCTCTGCCGCTCCATCTCTCATCCCTCAGATTGGCAGGCAGTAGCCTCTTCACTCTCTGCAGACCGAGGGTAGGGAGGGGAAGGGTAGGGGGAGGGAGAGGGGAAGGGTAGGGGGAGGGGAGGGAGAAGGGGGAGGGGGAGGAGGGAGGGGGAAAGGGAGGGGGAGGGGGGAGAGGGAGGGGAGAAGGGGAGGGGGTAGGGTGGGAGGGGTAGGGTGCAGGGGTAGGGGGGAGGGGGTAGGGTGGAGGGGTAGGGTGGAGGGAAAGGGGAGGGCCAGTCAACAATGACGTTGCAGTTCTCATGGTCGGAGAGCAGCACAACAATCGCGACATCGTCCAGCATCTTCGCAACAGCACGAAGCGGATTTTGGAGACTCACCTATCCTGTGACGCCCTCCAGTACCGGCGTTGCCGGGCGGGGGGAAGGGAGACCCGTACATTCCCAACCTGTACATTCGCCCTCTCGACTCAAGCTCACTCGGACAAAAGCCTCGCACAAATTACACCGTGAAGGCCCAATGGTCATGTCTATGCCACAAATCAAGTACTGTGAGCGAGTCGGACGCACTGAATTGAAAATATATAGAACGCTCATACTCCGTGAAAACTGAAGCCGCCGTGTCGCCATCTTGGTTAGCCCGACTCGCACGACTCGACCAACTCGCTTCGCGGATCTCGTTTGTTTTGAACGTGTCCAGATTTTAAAAGCCAGACAACTGTTAAAATGCCATTTTGTGCGGCAATAAACTGCTCCAATCGGTTACGGAAGGGTTGTGGAAAGATGTTTCACAGCTGTTTCAAAGATGTTTAATTCATATCGCACAAAATCGACACAAAACACGATCGTACAAAAGGTGAAAAAACGAAATCGCTTTTCGCTCTGAATTACGTGCAAACGTGTGACGGAAATCACCATCACCCAGCATCGAGTGCCAACCAAGATGGCGCCCGGTAACTGCATCTCCGCCTATGTGGTGTGAATGGCAATGGTCATTCGATATATTTTCAGTTCAGTGGTCTGGCGGCGGGGATGGAACATCACGTGATCGCTCTGAGCGAATCAGTCTGGCGGCGGGGATGGAACATCACGTGATCGCTCTGAGCGAATCAGTCTGGCGGCGGGGATGGAACATCACGTGATCGCTCTGAGCGAATCAGTCTGGCGGCGGGGTTAGAACATCACGTGATCGCTCTGAGCGAATCAGCGAGCTGCTCTGGCACCGGCTGTGATAATATTCCGCGCTGAAATGCGCTGAGGTAAATATGAATAAAAAATATGGATCGTCAAATATTTTGAGGTCAGTCATGTTCGTCCCAGGCTCAATGGCCATGTCTATGCCAAATATCAAGCACGTGATCCTCTCCGTTTAGGAGTCTATCGGTAACATTACACGCACACACACAAACTGTGTTTTATATATATAGATTAAAATATGAAGCATTAAATAATTAAAATTAATTAGCATTACAATTAGCATTAAAATTAATAGACATTGTAATATAAAGCATTAAAATATAAAGCATTAAAATATAAAGCATTAAATAATTTAAAATAATTAGCATTAAAATTAATAGACATTGTAATATAAAGCATTAAAATATAAAGCATTAAAATATAAAGCGTTAAATAATTTCAAATAATTAGCATTAAAATTAGCGTTAAAATAAAATAGCTTAAAAATTAATATAAATTATAATATAAAGCATTAAAATATAAAGCATTAAATAATTAAAATTAATTAGCATTACAATTAGCATTAAAATTAATAGACATTGTAATATAAAGCATTAAAATATGAAGCATTAAATAATTAAAATTAATTAGCATTACAATTAGCATTAAAATTAATATAAATTATAATATAAAGCATTAAAATATAAAGCATTAAATAATTAAAATTAATTAACCCTACAATTAGCATTAAAATTAATAGACATTGTAATATAAAGCATTAAAATATAAAGCTTTCAATAATTAAAATTAATTAGCATTACAATTAGCATTAAAATTAATATAAATTATAATATAAAGCATTAAAATATAAAGCATTAAATAATTAAAATTAATTAGCATTACAATTAGCATTAAAATTAATAGACATTGTAATATAAAGCATTAAAATATGAAGCATTAAATAATTAAAATTAATTAGCATTACAATTAGCATTAAAATTAATATAAATTATAATATAAAGCATTAAAATATAAAGCATTAAATAATTAAAATTAATTAACCCTACAATTAGCATTAAAATTAATAGACATTGTAATATAAAGCATTAAAATATAAAGCTTTCAATAATTAAAATTAATTAGCATTACAATTAGCATTAAAATTAATAGACATTGTAATATAAAGCATTAAAATATGAAGCATTAAATAATTAAAATAATTCGCATTAAAATTAGCGTTAAAATAAAATTGCATTAAAATTAATATAATTTTAAAATTAAAGCCATTAAAATATAAAGCCTGACATTCGGAAACATTTTAAAATTCATCGATATGATTATCGACTGGCAATTGATAATCACATTGTTTGGATTGGCTACAGCTGACATCTATTTAAAAAGATGGAATTATAAAAGGAAAACAAACTCACACTTCAGTCTGTTTTTAAGAATTACAAATCATTATCAATAATAAAAATTATTTTGTGTAATTGAATGATTTTCCAATCCACATTGTACTAATGCCATTTTTAGACGGTAACATTCGTGTAAAGTTGTGCTATGGTACAGGTGCAGGTGAAATAAATCAAGACAGAGTGAACAAGCACATCATACAGAACTTAACAGATTTAAACAACTGGTCAGATGTATGTCAACATATGGAGTGGGTTAGCAGGTAAATACAAGCGATTTTTCAGGTCTCAAACAAAGACACTAAATACAATTTGATAAATACAATAACAACAGCAAAAACAACATTGTTGATGAAACATTCAAAGACGAATGCATTTTAAACATTTTCTGTGGTCACTATGGGACACAGTTGAACAGGTGGGAAATCCGTCAAAATGAATAACAATTTGATTCAGTGATAAGAAAGATGGGCGTGCTGGGGTAATGTAAGGTGTGTGTGTGTGTGTGTGTGTGTGTGTGTGTGTGTGTGTGTGTGTGTGTGTGTGTGTGTGTGTGTGTGTGTGCGCGCGCGTCTGTGTCTGTGTCTGTGTATGTATGCATGTATGTTTGTGTCTGTATATGTGTGTGCCGGTGTGTTCCCTGGTTTAGAATAGGTACACCGTATCCCTGCGTGTCGTAAGAAGCGACTAAAGGGTTGGGGTCGGGAAGGGCATCCAGCCATAAATACATTGCCTCAAAAAGGGAACGATGATGATTGTCATGGGGCCTGCAAGGCTAACCCTGCTCTAGCAGGAAAAAAGGCCTTAAAATGCATGTTGTTGTGTGTGTGTATATATATATATACATACATACATACATACATATATATATGTATACTGTATATATATATATATATATATATATATATACATATTGTTACGGACACGGTTTTTGGATGTTATTTTACCGAGCGGTGGTGTATTTAACCGCGTCCGAACAGTTACTCCCCGATTAGAACCCGATTCCACCCGAACGTTGACTAATCGCGCTACAGATATTCAATTGGGAAACCTCTAAAGCGACCGAAAGAGAAGAAGAGAGAAGAAAGACAGAGTTTGGAGGAAGAACAGATTTATTATACACACACAAGCAATATTTTAGAGCGACCAATATTATTTACAGCAATAGATGGAAAAGAGCAGTCACACAGTGCATTGTTAACTTATTCTATTTCATTTACTTAATCCCCAAGACAAACGAGTAGGACAGGACGTTCACACTCACACGGTGGATATTGCAGGCAGGTAATGGCTCGAGGTTGATTGCTTGAGGAAGGCAAGGTCGGAGGCAGCAGCTTTCAACCCCTCGCGGTTTTGGCGGGAAAACCTCCGTCGCGTATCCGCGGCCGTCACGCGCTGGCTCGGCACACCTGCTCCTCTTCCTGGGGTGGAGCCGTCTCCCTCCGTTCAGCGCGTCTCTCCAACGACAGGGGATATTGCAGGCAGGTAGGTAGGGCTTGCGGTGGATTGCGCTCCTCTTCCAGGTCATCCCCCAGCGTATCTCTCAAGGCCTCTCCCCAGTCATCTCCAGCTCATCTTCAGTCATCTGGTAAAGCAGTCCCTTACAGTCGCTTTTATCACCTCGGCCGAAATCAAGCCGCCGGCTCCGAGGGCACGCCTACCGGGTCACTCACCGCGGTGTTGATTGGCTGTTAGGGCCGGTTCACTCCTGCCCTCTTCTGACGAGGTGGAGCCACGCCTTTCTTCTCCAACCTTACCTCGTGGCCAATGGTGGTTGAAGAGAAAAACCGACCAAAATGCGGAAGGCAAATGGAAGGGAGGTTTTGGGGAAATTGGAAGGGCCTACGCTTATTTTGTTTGATACAATGCAAAGTCAATCTAGTGGAAAACACATACTTAGCCTACATGGAATAAGGAAATACACTATTTAAAAGATATATCGTGACCTGCGTGTATGTTCTATGAAATTAATTAGGAGGACGGCTGCGACCATTATTTACATTACCAGGATGTTACCATACCAAAACCATACTCTTCACATCCGTTACCCTTCCTCCAAAATTGTTACACTCCTCAAAACCCGTTACACTTCTCAAAACCCGTTACACTTCTCAAAATCGTTACACTGCACCCTCCTTTCTTCAGGCACGTCCTCGGGCCTACTAGACTTAACTGAGTGTGACATGTAGGTGTAATTCCCTCTACAATTAACCTGACCCTGAGTGTGACAATTTTAAAACACAAATAAGTATGTCCCCCTATTGCATTGCATCCTGTCTAACAGACTCAAGCCCACAGCTAACCGAATTACGGAATTATTCTGAAACTATACATTTACGGTGGGGAGCATTATTTACAATGACGTGATTTCTTATTTACAACGCAACCCAGGACCTGTGTGTTTTTTTCTTTTCTTTTTAGGGAACAAGAGAAAGAAATTCCTGTTGGGAGGGAGGAGACAGCACGCATTGCATCGATGCACCAGTACCAATACCACCAAAGCACCCAAAAGCACCCAAAAGCACCACCAGCACCACAAAGCACCACTCGGTGCGCAGTCACCATGGTTCATAATAAACACAACAAAACAACTGGTGGTGGTCTTCTCCTTGTCTGCTGGGCCGATGTTCTTCCTGACGTCTTCTGGCTTCATGCGGCCTATTTGGACATAATAAAAAGCACAACTTGTGTTCGTTTTTTATTATTATTTAGGGCCTCAGGGGCCAACTAAGGGTGGTCCACCTGTTTGGCATAGGTGCCACCTTACCGAGGTCCGCAAGCAAGATTCCCTGGCCACTATGGCCGGTCTCCAACAGAGGTGCTCTGCCCCAGAACCTGGGGTCCATCAAGTGGTACTTGGCCGCCGAACAGCGGTCCATAAAGTGGTACATCAACGCAATGCGTGCTGGTTCTGGGAATCTCGGGCGCACAATGGCCACCTCACGCACGCTCCCCTCGGCACCCAATGGCGCACAGGTCATGTGGGAGACAAAAGAAAGACAATTGAGCGAGGGGTAAGGTCACAAGGGTACACGTCAAACAAGGCAATGCAAGGTGAAATGCGTACGGAGGGCGAAGTGAGAAAGCTCGTCCCTACCGTACGTCACCCCCCTGTCACCTACACTACCCTTGCTCTTACCCCATATTTACAAAATCTACCCATTTACAAATTCGTCACTACTGTCACGTCTTCCCCATATTTCCCTTATACCAAATTCGTCACCACAATCCCTCTACTTCAAAATTTGCCATCATCAATTCATCATCAATCCTCAAAAGGAGGGAGAGATGGAATTACGCACAATGTCACACCCACGTCATGATGCGTCTCACAACCCAAACATTTGCACAGTAAAAAATAATCAAACATGGCATGGTGTGGAGTACCTGTCACCTCAGGTGAGTGGATGCAGATGGTGTGAGGAGATCCTTCATCCTAACTATCCTCTAAATGATTTTAACACACTTTACACTACCCGGGGTCTTTCCCTGCCAATTCATTGGCCAACTTACACTATGGGTTCTAATAACCAATTCCCATTGGCCAAACTGTGGTGCTCCTCAATTTGGGGTCTCACTCCCCCGATTCATCTCCCGGTGCTCTAGCACAATTTCTGGGCTGCGACGTGTACCTCTCCCAACAGGTCTACCCACCTGCACACCTCCACCACTGTAGTTGCCACCCGAGCTTACCTAGCTCCTCACCCTAACCTAACTACCTGGGGACAGCCCCTCTCCTGGCTCTGTCACCCCATGGTGCCCTCTGGCACTGGGCTACCCGGGTCCGTCCTCCGGATCCTCGGGCCCCATCCACAACAACTACTACCGGCTCCCAGAGCCCACCTGCGGCCTCACCTGGCCGACATCCTTACAGTGGTGGAGTGCCCAAACCAACTACACACACTAACAGGCTACACGCCCAGCCATTTCCACAACACCAACGCACCCATCCACATACCATTCTGTCACCCGCACCACAGATGCCAATATCCAACCACAATTTACCTGTACTCTCTACCTAACACTTACACTACCCGCCCCGGGTATCCGTGATGGGGGTCCACTCTTCCCCCATTCACACCTTCGCACCATCCACTCCACTCCACAATTTCCACCATACTCACTCCACGACCATCCATTCCAATACTCCATACCATTTATTCCATACACCTGTCTTTCATTCACCTGTCGTTGCACACCTGTGCAATCATACCTGGTGCCACCTGCACCCTCCTTTCTTCCTGGACCATTTGGTCAACACAACACGCAATCACCACTACTCCCTCATACACTGCTCCACACACCTGTTCAGTTGCACACCTGTGCAATCACACCTGTTCCATCCTCACACACACGGCATCATCTCAGCTAACTACTCCCTTCTGAAACTTGCGCTTCCCAGTCGTCCCTTTAAACTATTGCGCTCCCTCGTCATTATCATCCATACTAAACTACCTGCGTCCCCACTACAGGTATCAGTCACTAACTAACCTTAACGTCACCTAATGTCATCTTCTAGGGCCCTATCCATATAACCTAACCCACCCGGGCTAGTTTTCACTGCCATACACCCCATAATCTATTGCTCCTTTGCCCCCACCTGTGAGGGATGGTGGATTTGCCATCCCACCACATCGGGGGTCTCTCACTACCAATTTCGCTCGTCCAAATCCAACAATTCAAAAATTTTCCATTTACTGCCAATTCTATTCACTTTTCTAAATTTCGTTTTAAATCACTATCACTATCACCATCACCCGTCTACTTATTACATCCTCTCGGTGCGCCAATTCACATCTACAGCCCGGCTTCGTACAGCCGAGCAATGAACGCGGGTCGTTTTGTGCCAGCGGCTGGATACGTCCCGCATTCGGGGCAGGGACGGAGGCTTACCCGGGCCGAGATCCCATGCACCACTTCGGCGTGGAGCCATCCAATGTCCCGATCTCGACCTGCCGGCACGTCTCAATAGAAAGTGGTCGCCATGACGACCCTTCCTATCGAGCTGCCCGCTCCGCCTTGTGGAGCCCGGACGCGGCCGCTCCACGCTAGGCCCAGCGTGGATCGCGCACGGCGGTCCTTTCGAACCCGCCGTGGCTCGGATCTCCGCTGGTTCTCGCGGCACGCGAAGCCCGGCACGCACCGAGGGCCCGATCCGGCTAAAAGTCGACCTAACCTTTAACCCGGTTACCGTCGACGCTTCACCTGCAGGCTTACATGCATACACTACCTCTTTCTTGCTCATACATGCAGCCGTTCCCATTCTCCTCGTACCTTTTCTTTCACACCTCGGTACACTCACTCCGCTCACCGACTTGGTCACACACCTGACCACCGAACACTTTGGCACACATTCGTTGCTCGCACACCTCACCAATACACCGCTTCGCGCCCCCTCCTCGGTCACCTCCTCTGTGACAATCACAGGTGTGATCTCATTCGCACACCCAACCACGTGCCTCACTACCAACTCAAATGTGCCTTCCCACACACGCTCTACCATTCCAGGTGTGCATCCTTCCATCCCAGGTGTACATCCTCGCTCACCTGTCACAACCAACTCACTCTCCTTGTCACTCTCAATACTCTCACCTCCATTCTTGACAGCGCACTCACCCTTACTTTCGACGGCACACTCTTTCCTCATGCACCCGTCCGTTACACACCTTTCTCGCGCACACCCTCCCGTTACATCCTCTGTAACACTCACCACAGGCGTACACTTCCTCGTTACATCCTCTGTAACACTCCCCACAGGTGTACACTCTCTCATTACTTCCTCCGTAACACTCACTACAGGTGTACACTCTCTTGTTACTTCCTCCGTAACACTCACCACAGGTGTACACTCTCTCGTTACTTCCTCCGTAACACTCACCACAGACGTACACTTTCTCGTTACATCCTCTGTAACACTCACCACAGGTGTACACTCTCTCGTTACATCCTCTGTAACACTCACCACAGGTGTACACTCTCTCGTTACTTCCTCCGTAACACTCACCACACCGCGCTTCCATGTACCCTCTCGCACACGCGCTCCGACCGGCTCACTCCTGACGGCACACTCACTCCTCGGCGTGCACTTTTCCCTCACACACCCCATGGTCGGACATTCTCGCACACCTCTTTTTTCGCACACCTGACCTGTCACACACTTCACCAACGGCCTTTCACGAACACCCGGATCCAAATCAATCCCCAAGCCGACTGAATCTCCCCTCACATCATATACATTGCCACTCACCTCCGTACCTCGTCGCACCTCCTCTGCCACCTGCAAACTTTTTATTTGGTCAGTGAGCACCGCATCATGATTTGAACACAGACCCTGTACATATTCCATGACTTCCTCCTTTATCTCCCTCTTAGTTTCCCTCCGTCTCTTTTTAATTTCACTCACCCCTTCTTCCACCTCCTCTAATTTTTCCTTTACCTCCTTCATCTCCCGGTGCGCCCCCTCTATTTCTTCCTCTAACGCCACCTTAACCGTTTCTACGTGCGTCCTTACCTCCCGGTCCTTCGTCTCCATTGCTTCTGTCACCTCTTCCAACCTCTTCGTCAATCCCTCATGTACCATTTGACATTCCTTTTGTGTTGCTATTAATTCATTTTTTATGTCCTTTTGTGTTGCTTTTAAACCCCCGATGATTGCTGTGTTCTTTTCCACTTGGTCCGTTAGTTCCTTTTGTCCCACTGTCAGCTGTTCTACTCCTTTCGTCAGATCTTCTATTCCCCCCTGTAACTTAACCGTATTATTTCTCACCTCTTTCTCCATACGCTTTTCGCCTCGCTTTACCTCCTCGCGTAGCCCAGAGACCTCCTCACTTACACCTCGTCGTATCTCCTCCTTCACCTCCTCCATCTGGTTCCCCATCTGTTCGATTTCCCGGGCGGATTGTTCCCCTATTTCCCGCAATTTGTCCTCCATCCTATTTTCTAACCCCATTAGCCCATTTTTCACCCCCTCTAACTGATTCTCCTGGGCAGCCATTCTGTTTTCCACCCCCGTTAACCCATGTTTCACTCCTTCTATCCCATTGTCTAACCCCTCAAATTTCTTGTCTAACTCCTTAAAATTATTGTCTAACCCCTCAAATTTAGCTTCTAGCCGTTCCTCCATTTCCCCCATTTTTCCCCTCATTTGGCCCCCCATTTGGCCCTCTAATCGCTCACTCTGAGCATCCATTTTTGCTTCTAGCCCCATATTTGCCATTAGTATGGTTGCATTAATCTGCGCCATGAGGTCCCGCACATCAATTCCCGCTATTTGCGCAGCGGGCGCGGCTACCCCGCGCTCGTGCGAGCCGCCCCTTTGTGCGTCTGATACCACGTGCGCGAGAGCGCCATTTTGCGCGTCTGACACCCCCTCAACCGCCTCCTCATTGCTCTCCTCCTCCCTTTCTTCCACATACATTTCCCCTGGTTCCTGGGTTACCCCTAACCCGTCTATTTCCCCCACCGACATCCGATCGCCTTGATTGTCCATGGCGCGATCTCAAAATTCGGGTTTTATAAAACAACACAATTTCGGCAGCTCGTAATTTTGACCAAAAATTTTTTTTAAACTTTGGGCCTAACAAATTTAGTCCCAGGTTCGAATCCAACTCCTCGACACCAATTGTTACGGTACTAACACAATTGGTGTCCAAAATTTGGGCTAAATAAATTTAGTCCCAGGTTCGAATCCCATCTCCTGACTACCAATTGTTACGGACACGGTTTTTGGATGTTATTTTACCGAGCGGTGGTGTATTTAACCGCGTCCGAACAGTTACTCCCCGATTAGAACCCGATTCCACCCGAACGTTGACTAATCGCGCTACAGATATTCAATTGGGAAACCTCTAAAGCGACCGAAAGAGAAGAAGAGAGAAGAAAGACAGAGTTTGGAGGAAGAACAGATTTATTATACACACACAAGCAATATTTTAGAGCGACCAATATTATTTACAGCAATAGATGGAAAAGAGCAGTCACACAGTGCATTGTTAACTTATTCTATTTCATTTACTTAATCCCCAAGACAAACGAGTAGGACAGGACGTTCACACTCACACGGTGGATATTGCAGGCAGGTAATGGCTCGAGGTTGATTGCTTGAGAGGAAGGCAAGGTCGGAGGCAGCAGCTTTCAACCCCTCGCGGTTTTGGCGGGAAAACCTCCGTCGCGTATCCGCGGCCGTCACGCGCTGGCTCGGCACACCTGCTCCTCTTCCTGGGGTGGAGCCATCTCCCTCCGTTCAGCGCGTCTCTCCAACGACAGGGGATATTGCAGGCAGGTAGGTAGGGCTTGCGGTGGATTGCGCTCCTCTTCCAGGTCATCCCCCAGCGTATCTCTCAAGGCCTCTCCCCAGTCATCTCCAGCTCATCTTCAGTCATCTGGTAAAGCAGTCCCTTACAGTCGCTTTTATCACCTCGGCCGAAATCAAGCCGCCGGCTCCGAGGGCACGCCTACCGGGTCACTCACCGCGGTGTTGATTGGCTGTTAGGGCCGGTTCACTCCTGCCCTCTTCTGACGAGGTGGAGCCACGCCTTTCTTCTCCAACCTTACCTCGTGGCCAATGGTGGTTGAAGAGAAAAACCGACCAAAATGCGGAAGGCAAATGGAAGGGAGGTTTTGGGGAAATTGGAAGGGCCTACGCTTATTTTGTTTGATACAATGCAAAGTCAATCTAGTGGAAAACACATACTTAGCCTACATGGAATAAGGAAATACACTATTTAAAAGATATATCGTGACCTGCGTGTATGTTCTATGAAATTAATTAGGAGGACGGCTGCGACCATTATTTACATTACCAGGATGTTACCATACCAAAACCATACTCTTCACATCCGTTACCCTTCCTCCAAAATTGTTACACTCCTCAAAACCCGTTACACTTCTCAAAACCCGTTACACTTCTCAAAATCGTTACAATATATATATATATATATATATATATATATATATATATATATATATATATATATATATTTGTGTGTGTGTGTGTGCATGTGTGTGTATGTGTATGTGTATGTATGTATATGTAGTATATTTTTGACACACACTGAATCAGATATGATATCCAGCCTAACCTCATTGTACTCGTAGTCATCGCCTGCAGCCACGTTCACTACGTAGTCAAGACTCGGTTGGTTTGATGGAACACCAATGGAGACAGGCGGAGTTATGGTGCTCATTGCGGTGGCAATGGCCTGTAAATAGGCAATGCAAATGGATGTGAGTGTAGGCAACATAAAAATACATACAAATTCAAGGTGACATGGAGAGGAGGAGGGTGAAGAGTTTGCAGGTTAGCAAATTGATATAAAAATTGAGAAAAGTCGCATAAAAGAAAAATTAAATTGATATATGTGGGAAAATTACATGCCCAGACCAGGAATTGGGCCCAGGTCCAATGGTGAAGCGTACCAGTGCTCTGCCATCTGAGCTCTGCCACCTGGGTTCAATTCCTGGTCTGATCGTGTAATTGTCTCACATGTATCAGTTTAATTATTTGCAACCCTCTTCATTAACCCTTGGATGCAGTGATTGGGCCTTGGAGGTCCACAAGGTTTTTTTTGTTGCAAAAACTATGCTCTACAATGTTTTTTGGGGAATGAGCCTCATTTTCACCAACTTTCATGTTGTTACACAAAATTCAGTGACATAAAAAAAAATCATTCTGGCTCGTGGGAAAATCTTCATTCTTCACTTATAATCCAAAAATCCGACACGAATGCAGTCCTGGGGCCTTCGAGGCCCCACATAAATGCTGTTATACTACTATGTTATATCATTATTTTCTTGATATGAGCCTCGTTATATGCTCCTATAACCTGGTTACAAATAATTCAGTGACAAAAATATGGAAATTCAAAAACTTTACATGAATACATTCATGGGGCCTCCGAGGCCCAATGGCTGCATATGTGGAGGATTTTAGACAGTGGTGGACATATACATTCTAAATAAAAGGATTAGTGAATCATATTTTTTGAACAAATACTCCTCCATGAGCCTCAACTTTTTAGAGAGAAAAAAAAGTTGAAAACCAAGAACAAAAACATTTTTTTGCAAAAAAAAAGAAAAAAAGATTCATTACTTGTATGGGATTCTTCCAACTAATAGGATCAATGATTCACATTTTCTGAGCAAATACACATCCATGAGCATCGACCTTGATTGAAAAAGGAAATGAAAGAAAAAAAATTATTTAAAAAAACAAACAAAAAAAACCCACGAATACATCCGTTGGGCCTCCGAGGCCCAATGGCTGCATTTATGTACGATTTTTGACGCCTGCATCTAAGAGTTAATGTATTTTTTAAAAAGATAGGTGATATGGAAAGGATGTAGAAACAAATGGGATGAGCAGAGAGAAAAGGAAAAGCAAAGTTGACCATTGGGGAGAGGAGGAAAATGGCATACGTATATGGAATATATTGGATCTAAAGGGTGTCAGTAATATCATAATAATCAGTTGACTTGTCATAAATGTCGGAGCTTTCTGCCACTCCCCATAAGGTCCGTGATGGAACAGCTCGGGTCCATATCAGTCACAAGTACTGCCAAGCAGTTATGCCTCCTTAACAACCACTGTGTTGAAAATAAGATGATGATTTTACACTTATATGGGAATCAGTCTTTACAACATGTGAGATATCATGTGTGAGCCAAAATAAGAAAAAGCCAAACCAGCTGTGTCAAAAAAATAGAAATCTAGATTATATTATTCCATGAGGGTATATTGACATAGAAATAGACCTTTTATTCGAGAAAAATTTTAAAGTACAGGGAAATTGATAAATCTTCACACATTTCAAGTTATTACACTCCTACAGTACATCTTCACACTTGTCTAACCGATGTGGCAGTTCCCTGATGCCACAGAATAAGAAATCGTTGGGATTGGTGCGTGGCCATTTTCAGGAAATGTGTTTTGATGTCTCCATTATTTGTGAATGCAATGCCACCAAAATTTCCTTTGCATGGTCCAAAGTTTACAAATCTGGACTGTCTGGGCTGTCTGGGGCTTGCCCATCGCTCTCCCCTAAAGTCTACGCCAGTACTTGTCAACCGAGGTTCTTGGAAGGCTGGAACAGAGTTGAGGTCCTTTGGTGCCCACATTTCACTGACATTCTTGAGTTTGAAATGAGAATGAATTACTATTTTAACACCTCTAACAATGACATCCAATCTTCTGAAATTTCATGTTTAGTGATCCACCAATTTTCAAAAAGTTTCTGTTGAACGGGTTTAATGTTTCTATGAATGGCAGTAGTGTTCGCATCGCACATGAGAATGTTCAAGATCGCTTACCAGAGCTCATTGCATAATACAATACTTAACAAGAAAGAGCAATCAGAGATTGCAAATCCTCACCAGAATGTATTTTCAGTGGTTTTTAAGGCTTTTGTGTAAAAAAAAAAAATGGCGGCCGAACCACGTGATTGATGACGTCATCATTATTTTTTTTTCGAAACTAATTTATTCCTAGACTATGCTGAAGAAATTTCATCTTAATCGGATGAAGTTTTGTACTTGTCGAATTATGACGTCATAATAGGGGCACCTATGACATCATCATTCACATATTTTATTCCCCATGAAGAGTTCTTTACAATGAGTCATGTCTCAATTTTTTCTATTCAGCGCTTTCGGAGATATAGAGGTGCACATTTTTTCGGGTTTTCCAAGATGGCGGCCGAGCCACGTGACCGATGACGTCATAATTATCATTTAAAATTTCTACAGGTGGAGTTGCACCGATGGTGAAAATTTCCTGTCAATCGGACCAATGGTTGTAGAGAAAATCATATTTATTCTGTGCGGACAAACAAAACAAACAGACAAACCAACAGACAAACGGACTCAAATGCAATAGCCTCTCCTCAGGCGAGGGCAACTATGTGAGTATCGTCCATCACAAAATGACGCAGTGTTCTGTGAATTTCAGATGGATTGATGTTTTTCTTCACAAGGTACAAACTATACGATACAAATCTGCTCCATAGCACACAGGACTATGTTGGCCGCCATGTTGGATTTACCCAGATTGCTTTGACGAGAATTGATGTTACTTCCAGGACATGTATCGTGGGTAGACAATGTCATTATACAAACTTTCACCGATGGAGTTATGTTCGCCATTGTACAAGAAAGTCTGTGTTCACCTTGTTATTAGTCCCCTACCGGTGTACACCGGAGGGGACTATAGGTTTGCATGCCGTCCGTCAGTCCGTCAGTCCGTCAGTCCGTCAGTCCGTCAGTCTGTCAGTCCGTCCGTCCGTCAGCCAGTCCGTCACGCAAAGAACAGTTTTCCGGAATTTTTTTCTAAACTCTTAATGCTAATAATTTCAAACTTGGTACATGGTTTCCTCATGATAAGTTACAGATCAAGTTCGAACTTCACGACGTTTCGATCATTTTTGACAAAGTTATGGCACTTTGAACTTTGGGAATTCTGATAATTCTGATGCTCCTTAACTCAGTGCCATTTTAACTTTTAATTTCCTTTAAAAAAGATTTCTCTGCAATAATAAGACCGATTGAGATCAAATTTTCACCGTAGGGGGGACTCGGTCTGAAGAATATTTTAATGGTAATTATGACGTTACATGTCACGTGGTTCGCCCGCCATATTGTTTTTCGTGAAAACACGAAAACCCCTTTTCTCTGCAACGGCTGAACAGATCAAGGCCAAACTTTGCAGGCAGAATCGCATACCCATGACGAACAAACAAATCAGCGAGCATGACATCATGCGTCACATGGTTTCAGAGTTATGACGTTTTAAAGCATGAACATTTAAAACCGGGCCCCTCCCTCATTTTTGATCCAATCGAGGGGAAACTTCACAGATCTGTTCAGCATGTCAGTCTACTAAAATGTCCTTTTGGAATTTGCGATAGGGCACGTGGTTTGGCAGATATCATTAATTAAACAATTTTTTTTTTTTTTTTTAATGGATATCTCTTGAATCGCTAGTACCTCAGACCGTGAGTTGGTAATAATTTATATAATTCACACAGTGCAATACGTGCAGGCCGCTCCACGGAGCGACATTGCGGGCTTATCAACGAGGCGAGGCGTGACACACATATGTCTCAGCATACCTCAGATCAAGTTTGAAAACCAGCATCAACCGTGCATAAATTTGCATATTCGATCATTTTTGACAAAGTTATGGCACTTTGAACTTTGGTAGGGTACATGTATTGCAGCGCAATACTCAGAATGCTTGTTTATCTTCTAGTTGTATGTATATATATATATATATATATATATATATATATTGTTGCGGATATGGGATTTACATCCATCCATATCCGCTTGTAAATATTCCCCTATTTCCTCAATACTTCCCAACTATCCCCAATCCCCCATTCCCTAGTCCCATTTTCTGTAAACAACACTCTGTAGACCCGACCTTCCCCTATTTCCCCCATTAAATGTGGCATCCAGGTCCACCGCATCTCACGTAGACAACTATAGGACATCTTGCTAGTTATTCTTAGTCTATGTCAGTTAAGGACTCGTTTCCATTAATTCTGACTCTTCGTTGCACCAGAATGTGATTGTATGGCACCGTTAGGAAGTTTAGGACCTCCCAATACCTCCCCGCAGCTCTTCCTCACGGTTCAGCAACAACAACAACAACAACAACAACGGCGGCGGCGTGCGGAGTGCGCGTCCTCACTCCGGCTTGGTTGGTAGGGGGTGTTGGGAGCAACACCAGGCCTTTCCAACGAGCCGCCATTGAACATGTGCTCGACGGGGTTACCAAGTAGGGGCTCGCTGTCAGCTCCTCGTCAAGGGCGGAGCCCGGTAACCCCCGCACCCAATAGAAACGGCGGATCGGTCCCATCTGGGGCGGAGCCAACGAGCCGAGGGCGTGTGACTCCCCGCTGAGCATGCGCAGGAAGAGGGAGGTGACGTGAGATGCGCCCTGAGCTTGGAGAGAGAAGGACGCCACCTCCGAGCGCTGTGACACCTCCCCGCATCTCTGGACTGGACCGTGCTGTATCCTGTCCCTGAGCCAAGGTGCACCTTGTGCTATCGACTGCCTGTCCTTCCCTGCCATCAATCCCTGTGTAAGTCAGTCTTGTTCCGTTTGTCTGTGGTCTGTCTGGGATAGATAAGATTGTGTCTAAGTGCCTATCTCTTCTGTGTCTTTACCTCATTACCTTGTAATCTACCCCTTTTCTCCCCCACTAATTATATCCTCCTCCGGAGGTCTTGAGAACTGTACCCCTTGCGTCGTTTCATTTATCCCAGTCGTTGTGTCCTTTCCATCATTGATTTAGCGTAGCGCGACTTGGCCAACGTTCGAGTGGAATCGGGTGAGTTGGGGGTAATCGGGTAAACTGTGCGAACATGGTGGCCATTCCGCTCGGTCAAGCAACATCTTAAGCTGTGTCCATAACAATTGGTGTCGGGAAGTGGGATTGGACCCGAAGCGCGCTTCACGCGCTCGAAATTATTAACGGTGAAATTTGTTTTGTTTTAAAATAAAAACCCGAATTTTGAAAGTCGCGTTATGGCAGATCAAGACGGCTGGGTTCCGGTAGAGGAGAGTGAGGCAGGGTCGATCCAGGACCAAATTGAGGGACATGAGGAGAGCGAAGCAGTGAGGGCGGCAGGTTCGCAAAATGGCGTCCTCGCGCACGAGGTTACGGGCGCGCAAAATGGCGCCTCGCACATGGCTACGGCGGCCGCACCCGCTGCACAAGTGGGAGGGATGGCCCAAATGCAGGCCCTCATGGAGCAATTTATGGTACAAATGCAGGCGTCCCTCAACCTGCAGAAGGACGAGATGAGGGCTGATAGTGAGCGATTGGGTGAGCGATTGGAGGGCCAAATGGGGGTAATGGGGAACCGGATGGATGCTCAGGGTGAGCAATTGTGGGTAATGAGGGATGAAGCGAGGGGTACCGGTGAGGGGTTAGACAATGGGATAAAAGAGGTAAAGAATGGGTTAACGGGGGTAGAAAACAGAATGGCCGTTCAAGAGAATCAAATGGAAGGGATGAAAAAGGGGTTAGAGGGGTTAGAAAACAGTATGGAAGGCAAATTGAGGGACATGAGGGACCAAGCGGAAAGGGAAGTTAAAAAAATGGGGCAGCAGATAGAGGGGGTCAGAATGGGGGTAGAAACTAAATTGGATGCTCACAGGGAGGAAATGGAGCAGATGAGGGTGGCATCTGGGCAGGAGATGCAAGTGATGGGAGAAGAGATCAGAAGAGGTGTGAGTGAGGAGGTCGGAGGAGTGCGCGAGGAGGTGAGGCACTGTAAGGAGCGCATGGAGAAGGAGGTGAGAAAGGGGACTGTAAAATTGCAAGGTGGTATAGAGGAGTTGACGCTGGGAGTGGAACAGCTGACGGAGGGACAAAAAGAACTAACGGAGCAGGTTCAAAGGAACACTGCGGTATTAGGAGGGTTAAAAGCGACACAAAACGACCTAAAAAATGACTTGATAGCGACACAGAGGCAATGTCAGATGGTACGTGAGGTACTGACAACGAGGTTGGACGAGGTGACAGAGGTAATGGAGACGAAGGACCGGCAGGTGAGGACGCACATAGAAACGGTCAAGGTGGCCTTAGAGGACGAGCTTGAGGAGACACACCGGGAAATAAAAGAGGTGAAGCAGAAATTAGAAGAAGTGGAAGAAGGGGTAAGCGAAATTAAGAAGCGACGGAGAGGGGATAAGAAAGAGATCAAAGAAGAGGTAAAAGAATTGGTCCAAAGTCTGTGTTCGGATCGTGATGATGTGCTCATTAACCGGATGAGGGATTCGCAGGTGATGGAGGAGAAGCAAAGAGAAAGAGGACCCGGTGTAAGTGGTGATCAATATGGTCGTGCGTATGATGCGCCAGGTGATTTAATAAGCATGGGGGTCGAGATGGACCCGGGTGTTCGTGAGAGGCCGTTGGTGAAGTGTGCGACAGGTCTGGTGTGCGAAAAAGGAGGTGTGCGAGAAAGTCCGACTCTGGGGTGTGTGAGGAAAAAGTGCGCGCCGACCAGTGAGTGTGCTGTCGAGAGTGAGTCGGTCGTAGCGCGTGTGCGAGGGGGCACATGGAAGCGCGGTGTGGCGAGTGTTACGGAGGAAGTAACGAAAGAGTGTGCGCAAGAGGATGCGTGAAAAAGGTGTGTAACGGACAGGTGCATGGGGAAAGAGTGCGCTGTCAAGAGTGAAGGAGAATGCACGCCTGTGGTGAGAGTTACAGAGGATGTAACGAAAGAATGTGCGCAAGAGGATGCGCGAGAAAGGTGTGTAATGGACAGGGGCATGAGAAAAGAGTGCGCTGTCAAGAGTAAGGGTGAGTGCGCGACCGAGAGTGGAGGTGAAAGTAGTGAGAGTGACACGGAGCATGAGTTGGTTGTGACAGGTGAGAAAGGAAGCACACCTGGAATGGTAGAGCGTGTGTGGGAATGCACGCTGGAATTGGTAGTGAGGCACGTGGTTGGGTGTGCGAGTGAGAGCACACCTGTGATTGTCACAGAGGAGGTGACCGAGGAGGGGGCGTGAAGAGGTCTGTTGGTCAGGTGTGCGAGCGACGAATGTGTGCCAAGGTGTTCGGTGGTCAGGTGTGTGACCAAGTCTGTGAGTGGAATGAGTGTACCTGGGTGTGTAAGAGAAGGTGCAATGACCAAGAGCAGGGAAACGGCTGGATGTATGAGCAAGAAAGGGGTAGCGTATGCGTGTAAGCATGCAGGTGAGGCATCGACGGTAACCGGGTTAGCGGTTAGAGCGACTTATAGCCGAATCGGGCCCTCGGTGCGTGCCGCGCTTCGCGTGCCGCGAGAACCAGCGGGGATCCGAGCCACGGCGGGTTCGAAAGGACCGCCGTACGCGATCCACGCTGGGCCTCGCTTTGAACGGCCGCGTCCGTGCTCCACTAGGCGGAGCTGGCAGCCCGATAGGAAGGGTCGTCATGGCGACCACTTTTTGTTGAGGCATTCCGGCAGGTCGAGCTCGGGCCATGGGATGGCTCCGTGCCGAGATGGTGCGTGGCACCTCGGCCCGGGTAAACCTCCTTCCCTGCACCGAATGCGGGACGTATCCAGCCGCTGGCACCAAACAACCTGCATTCATGGCTTGGCTGTACGAAGCCGAGCTTTAGAAGTGAATTGGCGCACCGAGAGGCATTAGTAAGTAGACTGTAATGACGAGGATAGTGTTTTGGCCCCGAAATTAGAAAAACAAAATTTGATGATTGGCAAAGGATTGGCAGTAATGATTGGCAGATGATGGGTAGTGATTGGCAAATTTTTGATTTGTTGAAATTTGATGTGCAAAATTGGTAGTGGGAGATGCCCGATGTGGTGGGATGGCAACTCTGTCATCCCTCACAAAAGCGGGGGGCAAAGGAGCACTAGTTATGGGGTTGATGGCAGTGAAAACTAGCCCGGGTGGGTTAGGATATTGTGTGTAGGGATCTAGAAGAGATTGACATTAGGTAACGTTAAGGTTTAGTTAGTGACTGATACCTGTAGTGGGGACGCAGGTAGATTAGTATGGATGATAATGACGAGGGAGCGCAATAGTTTAAAGGGACGACTGGGAAGCGCAAGTTTCAGAGGGGAGTAGTTAGATGAGATGATGCTGTGTGAGAACTGGAAAGGTGTGTGGAGCAGTGAGGGAGTAGTGAGTGTTGTGGATCAGCGCGAATGCGCTTGGGGGAGAGAAGGGTGCAGGTGGCACCAGGTGTGAGTGCACAGGTGTGCACCAACAGGTGAATGGAATAAATGGTTGTGTGGAAGACATGGAGTGTGGAATAAGTGGAGTATTGGAATGGATGGTCGTGGAGTGAGTATGGTGGAAACGATGGAGTGGAGTGGGTGGTGCGAAGGTGTGAATGGGGGAAGAGTGGACCCCCATCACGAATACCCGGGGCGGGTAGTGTAAGTGTTAGGTAGAGGGTATAGGTAAATTGTGGTTGGATATTGGCATCTGTGGTGCGGGTGACAGAATGGTATTTGGATGGGTGCATTAGTGTTGTGGAAATGGCTGGGCGTGTAGCCTGTTAGTGTGTGTAGTTGGTTTGGGCACTCCACCACTGTGAGGATGTCGGCCAGGTGAGGCCGCAGGTGGGCTCTGGGAGCCGGTAGTTGTGGATGGGGCCCGAGGATCCGGAGGACGGACCCGGGTAGCCCAGTGCCAGAGGGCACCGAGTGGGGTGACAGAGCCAGGAGGGGCCTTCCCAAATTAGATAGGTTAGGTAAGGAGCAGGTAAGCTCGGGTGGCAACTACAGTGGTGGAGGTGTGCAGGTGGGTAGACCTGCTGGGAGAGCTACACGTGACAGCCCAGAAATTGTGCAAGGGCACCGGGAGATGAATCGGGGGAGTGAGACCCCAAATTGAGAAGCACCACAGTTTGGTCAATGGGAATTGGCTTTTAGAACCCATAGTGTAAGTTGGCCAATGGATTGGCAGGGAAAGACCCCGGGTAATGTAAAGTTGTTAAAGTCATTTAGGAAATAGTTAGGATTGATGAACCTGTCGCACCATACGCAGCCACTTACCTGAGGTGATGATGATGACTCCACACCTGTGTTTCTTTGTTTTGTGTAGCAGGAAGGGAGAATTGCTGTGTGGATTTGTGAGACGCATCACGACGTGGATAAGACATTGGGGTGATTCCATCTCTCCCTCCTTAGGAGGGACTGATGATGAATTGGTGATGGCAAATTTTGATGTTGAGTTGGAGATGGCAAATTTGATTGGTTAGGAGGGAGAGAAGACGAATTTGGTTTATGGGAGGAACGGGGAAGACAGTAGGGACGTTTGTTGATGTGTAAAGTAGATGTATATGGGTAGTGTTGTGTTTTGTGGATACAGTAAGGGGTAAGGGAGGGGCAATGTAGGTTACCTGGTGGGGGGGGGGGCGTACGGTAGGAACGTACCTGTCTTACCTGGTTCCCATGTGCCCCCAGTGTGCATTACCTAGTATTGCGTGCACTTTTGCGCCCTTACCACCTTACTCACTTGTTTTCTTTTGTCTCCCACCTCCGAGGATCTGGCTTTGGGGCAGAGAGAGAGGAGAGAGAGGTGCTGGCTCTGCAGTTGTGGGCCTGTACTTTCGCTGCTTGCTGCCTGGATCGATACACCATATGGACCGCAATTTTTGTGGCCGCCCACAATGGACCGCAGTTCTTTTGCGGGCAAGCACCACCCGTTGATGGACCTCTGGGTCAACGTGGCACCTATGCCATACAGGTGAACCACTTTTAGTTGGCCCCCTGACGGCCACAATTAAGAAATGGACGCGGTTGGCGCCTTTCTTTATTTCTAAAGAAGCCAGAAGGCCAAGTGCACTCCATGAAGGCAAGACCAGCGGCAGAACATCGGCCGGCTGCGACACCACCGGTGACCATGGACACTTGATTGTGCATTGTTACTGAACACTTTATTGGTGCACCGGATGGTGCTGACTGTACATAATGGGGTGGTGCTTTTGGTGCTTGGACGGGGTGCTCTGCACATTATTAAAGGCCGTAGGGCCACAGGGCACTCGTGGGTTGGTGTATCGATGCTGGCATGCATGCTCTCTCAATGCATAACATCTGCATGTGTTCCTCAAAGAACAGGTCCTGGATCGTAGTGTAAATATCAGTGTAGTGTTGTATAAATGATGCTCCCTACCGGCTGTATGTTTAGTTTGAGGATGCTTTCCGCGATTCGGTTATCCTGTGGGTGTGTTTCTGGTAGGAGAAGGGTGCAACGTCGCAGGGGGACATATTTACTCATTTGTGAACATCTGTAAAACTGTCGCACTCAGGGTTGAGTTAATAGTAGAGGGAACTACATCTGAGTGCCACACTAACGTAGGTAAAAATTTATCGGGTCGGGCCGCCCCGAGGTAGAGAAGGGTGCAATGTTGCGGATATGGGATTTACATCCATCCATATCCGCTTGTAAATATTCCCCTATTTCCTCAATACTTCCCAACTATCCCCAATCCCCCATTCCATAGTCCCATTTTCTGTAAACAACACTCTGTAGACCCGACCTTCCCCTATTTCCCCCATTAAATGTGGCATCCAGGTCCACCGCATCTCACGTAGACAACTATAGGACATCTTGCTAGTTATTCTTAGTCTATGTCAGTTAAGGACTCGTTTCCATTAATTCTGACTCTTCGTTGCACCAGAATGTGATTGTATGGCACCGTTAGGAAGTTTAGGACCTCCCAATACCTCCCCGCAGCTCTTCCTCACGGTTCAGCAACAACAACAACAACAACAACAACAACGACGGCGGCGCGGGGAGTGCGCGTCCTCACTCCGGCTTGGTTGGTAGGGGGTGTTGGGAGCAACACCAGGCCTTTCCAACGAGCCGCCATTGAACATGTGCTCGACGGGGTTACCAAGTAGGGGCTCGCTGTCAGCTCCTCGTCAAGGGCGGAGCCCGGTAACCCCCGCACCCAATAGAAGCGGCGGATCGGTCCCATCTGGGGCGGAGCCAACGAGCCGAGGGCGTGTGACTCCCCGCTGAGCATGCGCAGGAAGAGGGAGGTGACGTGAGATGCGCCCTGAGCTTGGAGAGAGAAGGACGCCACCTCCGAGCGCTGTGACACCTCCCCGCATCTCTGGACTGGACCGTGCTGTATCCTGTACCTGAGCCAAGGTGCACCTTGTGCTATCGACTGCCTGTCCTTCCCTGCCATCAATCCCTGTGTAAGTCAGTCTTGTTCCGTTTGTCTGTGGTCTGTCTGGGATAGATAAGATTGTGTCTAAGTGCCTATCTCTTCTGTGTCTTTACCTCATTACCTTGTAATCTACCCCTTTTCTCCCCCACTAATTATATCCTCCTCCGGAGGTCTTGAGAACTGTACCCCTTGCGTCGTTTCATTTATCCCAGTCGTTGTGTCCTTTCCATCATTGATTTAGCGTAGCGCGACTTGGCCAACGTTCGACTGGAATCGGGTGAGTTGGGGGTAATCGGGTAAACTGTGCGAACACGGCGGCCATTCCGCTCGGTCAAGCAACATCTTAAGCCGTGTCTGTAACAATATATATATATATATATATATATATATATATATATATATATATATATATATATATATATATATATATTGTTACGGACACGGTTTTTGGATGTTATTTTACCGAGCGGTGGTGTATTTAACCGCGTCCGAACAGTTACTCCCCGATTAGAACCCGATTCCAACCGAACGTTGACTAATCGCGCTACAGATATTCAATTGGGAAACCTCTAAAGCGACCGAAAGAGAAGAAGAGAGAAGAAAGACAGAGTTTGGAGGAAGAACAGATTTATTATACACACACAAGCAATATTTTAGAGCGACCAATATTATTTACAGCAATAGATGGAAAAGAGCAGTCACACAGTGCATTGTTAACTTATTCTATTTCATTTACTTAATCCCCAAGACAAACGAGTAGGACAGGACGTTCACACTCACACGGTGGATATTGCAGGCAGGTAATGGCTCGAGGAGTCGATTGCTTGAGAGGAAGGCAAGGTCGGAGGCCGCAGCACCCCTCGCGGTTTTGGCGGGAAAACCTCCGTCGCGTATCCGCGGCCGTCACGCGCTGGCTCGGCACACCTGCTCCTCTTCCTGGGGTGGAGCCGTCTCCCTCCGTTCAGCGCGTCTCTCCAACGACAGGGGGGTATTGCAGGCAGGCAGGTAGGTAGGTAGGTAGGTAGGGCTTGCGGTGGATTGCGCTCCTCTTCCAGGTCATCCCCCAGCGTATCTCTCAAGGCCTCTCTTTGGTGCAGCCTCGTTGCTCCTCTCCAGTCATCTCCAGTCATCTCTCATCTGGTAAAGCAGTCCCCTGCAGTCGCTTTTATCACCTCCAGCGAAATCAAGCCGCCGACTCCGAGGGCGCGCCTACCGGGTCACTCACCGCGGTGTTGATTGGCTGTTAGGGCTGGTTCACTCCTTGCTTCTTATGACGAGGTGGAGACACGCCTTTCTTCCCCAACCTTACCTCGTGGCCAATGGTGGTTTGAAGAAAACCAGCCAAAATGCGGAAGGCAATTGGAAGGGAGGTTTTGGGGAAATTGGAAGGGCCTACGCTTATTTTGTTTGATACAATGCAAAGTCAATCTAGTGGAAAACACATACTTAGCCTACATGGAATAAGGAAATACACTATTTAAAAGATATATCGTGACCTGCGTGTATGTTCTATGAAATTAATTAGGAGGACGGCTGCGACCATTATTTACATTACCAGGATGTTACCATACCAAAACCATACTCTTCACATCCGTTACCCTTCCTCCAAAATTGTTACACTCCTCAAAACCCGTTACACTTCTCAAAACCCGTTACACTTCTCAAAATCGTTACACTGCACCCTCCTTTCTTCAGGCACGTCCTCGGGCCTACTAGACTTAACTGAGTGTGACATGTAGGTGTAATTCCCTCTACAATTAACCTGACCCTGAGTGTGACAATTTTAAAACACAAATAAGTATGTCCCCCTATTGCATTGCATCCTGTCTAACAGACTCAAGCCCACAGCTAACCGAATTACGGAATTATTCTGAAACTATACATTTACGGTGGGGAGCATTATTTACAATGACGTGATTTCTTATTTACAACGCAACCCAGGACCTGTGTGTTTTTTTCTTTTCTTTTTAGGGAACAAGAGAAAGAAATTCCTGTCGGGAGGGAGGAGACAGCACGCATTGCATCGATGCACCAGTACCAATACCACCAAAGCACCCAAAAGCACCCAAACACCACAAAGCACCCAAAAACACCATCCGGTGCGGTTACCATGGTTCATAATAAACACAACAAAACAACTGGTGGTGGTCTTCTCCTTCTCTGCTGGGCCGATGTTCTTCCCGACGTCTTCTGGCTTCATGCGGCCTATTTGGACATACTAAAAAAAGCACAACTTGTGTCCATTTTTATTTAGGGCCTCAGGGGCCAACTAAGGGTGGTCCACCTGTTTGGCATAGGTGCCACCTTACCGAGGTCCGCAAGCAAGATTCCCTGGCCACTATGGCCGGTCTCCAACAGAGGTGCTCTGCCCCAGAACCTGGGGTCCATCAAGTGGTACTTGGCCGCCGAACAGCGGTCCATAAAGTGGTACATCAACGCAATGCGTGCTGGTTCTGGGAATCTCGGGCGCACAATGGCCACCTCACGCACGCTCCCCTCGGCACCCAATGGCGCACAGGTCATGTGGGAGACAAAAGAAAGACAATTGAGTGAGGGGTAAGGTCACAAGGGTACACGTCAAACAAGGCAATGCAAGGTGAAATGCGTACGGAGGGCGAAGTGAGAAAGCTCGTCCCTACCGTACGTCACCCCCCTGTCACCTACACTACCCTTGCTCTTACCCCATATTCACAAAATCTACCCATTTACAAATTCGTCACTACTGTCACGTCTTCCCCATATTTCCCTTATACCAAATTCGTCACCACAATCCCTCTACTTCAAAATTTGCCATCATCAATTCATCATCAATCCTCAAAAGGAGGGAGAGATGGAATTACGCACAATGTCACACCCACGTCATGATGCGTCTCACAACCCAAACATTTGCACAGTAAAAAATAATCAAACATGGCATGGTGTGGAGTACCTGTCACCTCAGGTGAGTGGATGCAGATGGTGTGAGGAGATCCTTCATCCTAACTATCCTCTAAATGATTTTAACACACTTTACACTACCCGGGGTCTTTCCCTGCCAATCCATTGGCAATCTTACTCTATGTGGTTTTAAAAACCAATTCCCATTGACCAAACTGTGGTGCTTCTCAATTTGGGGTCTCACTCCCCCGATTCATCTCCCTGTGCCCTCGCACAATTTCTGGGCTGCGACGTGTAGCTCTCCCAGCAGGTCTACCCACCTGCACACCTCCACCACTGTAGTTGCCACCCGAGCTTACCTGCTCCTCACCCTAACCTAACTAACTGGGGAAGACCCCTCTTGGATCTGTCACCCCACTGGTGCCCTCTGGCACTGGGCTACCCGGGTCCGTCCTCCGGATCCTCGGGCCCCATCCACAACAACTACTACCGGCTCCCAGAGCCCACCTGCGGCCTCACCTGGCCGACATCCTCACAGTGGTGGAGTGCCCAAACCAAATACACACACTAACAGGCTACACGCCCAGCCATTTCCACAACACTAATGCACCCATCCAAAGACCATTCTTCCACTCGCACCACAGATGCCAATATCCAACCACAATTTACCTATACCCTCTACCTAATACTTACACTACCCGCCCCGGGTATCCGTGATGGGGGTCCACTCTTCCCCCATTCACACCTTCGCACCATCCACTCCACTCCACAATTTCCACCATTCTCACTCCACGACCATCCATTTCACTACTCCATACCATTTATTCCATACAGCCACATACACCTGTTCTTCATTCACCTGTCGTTGCACACCTGTGCAATCATACCTGGTGCCACCTGCACCCTCCTTTCTTCCTGGACCATTTGGTCAACACAACACGCAATCACCACTACTCCCTCATACACTGCTCCACACACCTGTTCAGTTGCACACCTGTGCAATCACACCTGTTCCATTCTCCCACACACGGCATCATCTCAGCTAACTCCTCCCCTCTGAAACTTGCGCTTCCCAGTCGTCCCTTTAAACTATTGCGCTCCCACGTCATTATCAACCACACTAACCTACCTGCGTCCCCACTACAGGTATCAGTCACTAACTAACCTTATCGTTACCTAAGGTCATCTTCGCTAGATCCCTATCATTATCCAAGCCCTCCCTGGCTCGTTTTCACTGCCATAAACCCCATAATCTATAGCGCATTTGCCCCCACCTGTGAGGGATGGTGGATTTGCCATCCCACCACATCGGGGGTCTCTCACTACCAATTTCGCTCGTCCAAATCCAACAATTCAAAAATTTTCCATTTACTGCCAATTCTATTCACTTTTCTAAATTTCGTTTCAAATCACTACTATCACTATCACCATCACCCGTCTACTTATTACATCCTCTCGGTGCGCCAATTCACATCACCCGTCTACTTATTACATCCTCTCGGTGCGCCAATTCACATCTACAGCCCGGCTTCGTACAGCCGAGCAATGAACGCGGGTCGTTTTTTTTTTCCAGCGGCTGGATACGTCCCGCATTCGGGGCAGGGACGGAGGCTTACCCGGGCCGAGATCCCATGCACCACTTCGGCGTGGAGCCATCCAATGTCCCGATCTCGACCTGCCGGCACGTCTCAATAGAAAGTGGTCGCCATGACGACCCTTCCTATCGAGCTGCCCGCTCCGCCTTGTGGAGCCCGGACGCGGCCGCTCCACGCGAGGCCCAGCGTGGATCGCGCACGGCGGTCCTTTCGAACCCGCCGTGGCTCGGATCTCCGCTGGTTCTCGCGGCACGCGAAGCCCGGCACGCACCGAGGGCCCGATCCGGCTAAAAGTCGACCTAACCTTTAACCCGGTTACCGTCGACGCTTCACCTGCAGGCTTACATGCATACGCTACCTCTTTCTTGCTCATACATGCAGCCGTTCCCATTCTCCTCGTACCTTTTCTTTCACACCTCGGTACACTCACTCCGCTCACCGACTTGGTCACACACCTGACCACCGAACACTTTGGCACACATTCGTTGCTCGCACACCTCACCAATACACCGCTTCGCGCCCCCTCCTCGGTCACCTCCTTTGTGACAATCACAGGTGTGCTCTCACCCGCACACCCAACCACGTGTCTCACTACCAATTCCAGCGTGCATTCCCACTCACGCTCTACCATTCCAGGTGTGCATCCTTCCATCCCAGGTGTACATCCTCGCTCACCTATCACAACCAGCTCACGCTCCGTTTCACTCTCACTACTCTCACCTCCACTCTCAGTCGCGCACTCACCCTTACTCTTGACAGCATGCGCTTTCCCCATGCACCCGTCCGTTACACACCTTTCTCGCGCATCCTCCCGCGCACACTTCTTCGTTACTTCCTCCGTAACACTCACCACAGGCATGCATTCTCCCTTACTCTTGACAGCATGCGCTTTCCCCATGCACCCGTCCGTTACACACCTTTCTCGCGCGTCCTCCCGCGCACACTTTTTCGTTACTTCCTCCGTAACACTCACCACACCGCGCTTCCCTGTGCTCCCTCGCACACGCGCTTTGACCAATTCACTCTTGACGGCACACTCACTCCTCGGCGTGCACTTTTTCCTCACACACCCCATGGTCGGACATTCTCGCACACCCCTTTTTTCGCACACCTGTCCTGTCACACACCTCACCAACGGCCTTTCACGAACACCCGGATCCAAACCAATCCCCAAGCCGACTGAATCTCCCCTCACATCATGTACATTGCCACTCACCTCCGTACCTCGTCGCACCTTCTCTGCCACCTGCAAACTTTTTATTTGGTTAGTGAGCACCGCATCATGATTTGAACACAGACCTTGTACACATTCCATCACCTCCTCCCGGATTTCTCTCTTAGTTTCTGTCCGTCCCTTCTTAATTTCACTCACCTCTTCTCCCACTTCCTCTAATTTTTGTTTAACCTCTTTTATTTCCCGGTGCGTCTCCTCAAGTTCGTCCTCTAAGGCTACCGTGACCGTTTCTACGTGCGTCCTTACCTCCCGGTCCTTCGTCTCCATTGCTTCTGTCACCTCTTCCACCCTCATTGTCAGTTCCTCCCGTACCATCTGACATTGCCTCTGCGTCGCTATTAATTCGTTTTTAATTTCTTTTTGTGTCGCCTTTAACCCTCCTAGTACCGCCGTGTTCTTTTGAACCTGCTCCACTAACTTAGTTTGTCCCTCTGTCAGCTGCTCCACCTCCTCCGTCAGATCTTCTATTCCCCCTTGTAACTTAGCCGTATTATTCCTCACTTCTTTCTCTATACGCTTTTCGCCTCGCTTTACCTCCTCGCGTAGCCCCGAGACCTCCTCACTCATCCCTCTTCGTATTTCCTCCATCTGGTTCCCCATCTGTTCGATTTCCCGGGCGGATTGTTCCCCCATTTCCCGCAATTTGTCCTCCATCCTATTTTCTAACCCCATTAATTTCTTGTCTAACTCCTTAAAATTATTGTCTAACCCCTCACCGGTACCCCTCGCTTCGTCCCTCATTACCCCCATCATTCTGCTTTCCATTTTCGCACTATCAGCCCTTGCTTCGTCCCTCATTTTGTCCATAAGGGCACCGATTTGTAGCAACAAAAGGTCCGAATCCAACGGCGGCGCTGCTACTGTCGCGGGCGTGGCAAAATTTGGTGCCGCTACACCCACGTGCGCGAGGACGCCATTTTGCACGCCTGCTACTCCCTCAACCGCCTCCTCATTGCTCTCCTCCTCCCTTTCTTCCACATACATTTCCCCTGGTTCCTGGGTTACCCCTAACCCGTCTATCTCCCCCACCGACATCCGATCGCCTTGATTGTCCATGGCGCGATCTCAAAATTCGGGTTCTATAAAACAACACAATTTTGGCAGCTCGTAATTTTGACCGATTTTTTTTTTTTTTTTTTTTTTTAAAATTTGGGCCTAACAAATTTAGTCCCGGGTCCGAATCCGACTCCTCGACACCAATTGTTACGGTACTAACACAATTGGTGTCCAAAATTTGGGCTAAATAAATTTAGTCCCAGGTTCGAATCCCATCTCCTGACTACCAATTGTTACGGACACGGTTTTTGGATGTTATTTTACCGAGCGGTGGTGTATTTAACCGCGTCCGAACAGTTACTCCCCGATTAGAACCCGATTCCAACCGAACGTTGACTAATCGCGCTACAGATATTCAATTGGGAAACCTCTAAAGCGACCGAAAGAGAAGAAGAGAGAAGAAAGACAGAGTTTGGAGGAAGAACAGATTTATTATACACACACAAGCAATATTTTAGAGCGACCAATATTATTTACAGCAATAGATGGAAAAGAGCAGTCACACAGTGCATTGTTAACTTATTCTATTTCATTTACTTAATCCCCAAGACAAACGAGTAGGACAGGACGTTCACACTCACACGGTGGATATTGCAGGCAGGTAATGGCTCGAGGAGTCGATTGCTTGAGAGGAAGGCAAGGTCGGAGGCCGCAGCACCCCTCGCGGTTTTGGCGGGAAAACCTCCGTCGCGTATCCGCGGCCGTCACGCGCTGGCTCGGCACACCTGCTCCTCTTCCTGGGGTGGAGCCGTCTCCCTCCGTTCAGCGCGTCTCTCCAACGACAGGGGGGTATTGCAGGCAGGCAGGTAGGTAGGTAGGTAGGTAGGGCTTGCGGTGGATTGCGCTCCTCTTCCAGGTCATCCCCCAGCGTATCTCTCAAGGCCTCTCTTTGGTGCAGCCTCGTTGCTCCTCTCCAGTCATCTCCAGTCATCTCTCATCTGGTAAAGCAGTCCCCTGCAGTCGCTTTTATCACCTCCAGCGAAATCAAGCCGCCGACTCCGAGGGCGCGCCTACCGGGTCACTCACCGCGGTGTTGATTGGCTGTTAGGGCTGGTTCACTCCTTGCTTCTTATGACGAGGTGGAGACACGCCTTTCTTCCCCAACCTTACCTCGTGGCCAATGGTGGTTTGAAGAAAACCAGCCAAAATGCGGAAGGCAATTGGAAGGGAGGTTTTGGGGAAATTGGAAGGGCCTACGCTTATTTTGTTTGATACAATGCAAAGTCAATCTAGTGGAAAACACATACTTAGCCTACATGGAATAAGGAAATACACTATTTAAAAGATATATCGTGACCTGCGTGTATGTTCTATGAAATTAATTAGGAGGACGGCTGCGACCATTATTTACATTACCAGGATGTTACCATACCAAAACCATACTCTTCACATCCGTTACCCTTCCTCCAAAATTGTTACACTCCTCAAAACCCGTTACACTTCTCAAAACCCGTTACACTTCTCAAAATCGTTACAATATATATATATACAGATATATATATCAGATATATATATATGTACAGATATATATATATGTCAAGTCGTAGATTCTTTATTGACAATTCTCTGTTATGACAGCCGACTGCATGTCCCAACGTGAGGTAAACCCCGCCGGGAACGCGAATAGAGCGGCGTGCAGGGAGTGTTGAGATTCGTGCGGAGGCACGAGGGTGCGCGCCAAGACGGGGGGGGGCGGCGTGGCGTCATCGCGTTAAGATGGTTGTGCCAGGTCGATCGGCGATCTCTGAATTTAAATCGGATTTTTGTCATGTGTGTTGTGAAATTAAACGTCTATCCGAGAATCCTGGCAATGTTCGTTTTATTAAAATGTGGTACAAACCTGCGTTTCCGCCGTGCGGCTCCGTGGAAGTTAGAGTAGAGTTATTGTGTTTTTAGGCAAGAGCCGAGCGAGCCGCGAGTCACGGGTGTGCTGTATGAGGTTGCTCGGAGGATGTGTGCCCAAATGCATTGTGGGTCATTGCGACTTTGCTGAATATCGGACGCTGGATGTCGGACGTTCATGCGCGCGTGGAATGTGTAGTTTCAAGCGGAGTGCTCGAATTGCAGATATAAACTTGAAAAACATTAATTATATAATCATAGCGGCGCCTGAATTTTAATAAACATGCTTCAGTTTGTGTTTAAAATGAGGTCATGCTGGACAATTGTATACGTGTGCTTTTTTCGAGGCTGGTCGTAAAACCACGCCCACATGCGCGTGTTTTTGCGTAATGCTAGTAGAATGACATGAACCTATCGTTAACCATATATATTTTGTTTTAATCACAGCAACGCATGACTCTGTATAAACATGCTTTGAATTACTCATGTACACAAACCCATAAAATATATGGGTTTGTTTGGCTAAGCATACACTCTTCTCTTTGTGAGTTACATTTCTGTTTTCTCGGAGCCCAGAGAAACATTTGGTCCGAATGATAAGGAAGGGCTGACTCCCCCGAATAACAGGGCGGATGACGGTGGGGGCTTGGCCCACCGGGGAGGAACCTCTCCCAGTTTTGTTTGTTCTCTCGGAGATTTTCTGATAATCGTATTCGTATATAAGTGAATGAGAATCAATGCGTTTTCAGGAAGGCTTGACTTGGCATGTTCTTGCTGTATCTTGCTGTAGACGTCTGTCTCCTCCGGATCTGTATAAGTTGGCTTTAATAAAAAACTGCGTCATTTTTCAGGCTATTTGTGGACTTCTTCACCAAACGAAGAGCTGATTCTTCACAAATGGTACCAGGAGTGGGGTGTCAACAGACGCGGAGGACGGGAAGCGGAACCCGGGCGACGGAAGGAAGGCTGCTCGAGGCCGGGACGCTGGCACTCTAATTTGATTAAGGTGAGCAATTGTCTTATACCAGAGGGCTATCTTTCCAAATTTGTACCTTGCTTCTTCGAACGGGTTCAGTCCGCTTCCCTGTCATCCGCGCTGTCTGCACTCGAACAGAATTGTAAGTAAAGGCTCATTTAGGCCTCAGAATGACGTGGTTTTGTTAAAGCCAGGATAAATAAGTAAGGACTTAACAGTAAGCTTAAAGTTACAGTTAGCACCAGGAGGGGAAAGTGAGGTCGGACAGCCGTAAAGGTTGAGCCAGGCCAAGAACTTTCCAGGAAGGATCAGCCCAGAGCAATAAGATGGGAAGCAAGCTAACGAAAGAAAGGGAACCCCTTAAGGGAACCCCGGCATCTTTCATGTTTAAGAGGCATCATTTTGCCGCGGTAAGACCATTAAAGGACTGGGCTGTGTTAACTAAAGATTTAAGTAGTCCCTGGCCAGAGGAGGGATCGTTTGCACTTGACAAGTTGGAAGTGTTGTACGGAGCTTTGGATAAGCTACAAAGGGAAAAGAAACACTTCCCACCCGATTACTGGAAAGTGTATGGCTGGTGGGAAAAGGAAGGAATGAAGCGACTGGCAGCCTCAAGACAGGCTAGCTTGGCAGGGGAAGTACTGAAGCTTCAGGGCCAAAAGAAACAAGCTGACAGGGTTCAGCAGGACAAAACAATTAAGGAGGTAGTTAAGCTAGCAAATCAGCGGCTAATGCCGCTCGTCCATAATCCGGACCAAGACCCCGCGACAGGGGAGGTAGCCACCATGCCTCTACCCCCCCAAGCCCTGAGCCCTGTCCCCGGGCTACAGGCGCCACCTCTCCCACCCCCGCCCCTGTTCCCCCAGGGGTTAGACCCCCAGAAAACTAGACCAGCCGCCCCTCAGGTTCACCTTAGCCCGGGCAATCCTTTTAGAGGACAAGAAATTAATGGGGCGGACAGCGGGTTCGCGGCCCCAGAAGGGCTAGGAGTATTGTACTGTACCCCTCATTGGAAGGGTGCACGGAATCAGAGAACCCACAACCTGCAATTGGGATGTGTCCTTTAAAAACAATAGGACTGAACAGGGGGGCACCCATTAACATCAGGATACCCTGGAGGGAATCAGATTTGGCGGCTATGCAGGAGCGGGTGAGAACCCTGCTGGCTGAACATCCCGGTCAGATACCAGAATTTATGCGGTTGTGGATACAAAATACAGGCGCAGATTGGCGAGACGTCTGCCACATGGGGAAGGCTGTATTGCCCGCGCGGGTGTGGGACCAGGCCAAAGTACACGCACGCTGGCCAAATGTAGCACCGCCCCCGGCCCAAACCGCGGCCCAGACCCTCGCCGATTGGGAGGCCCTGGTCGACTTATTGTTGGCCGGGGTACATACCGCACTGATGCCAGCCGCGGGGCCAGATTGGAATAAAATATACGGCCTAAAACAGAAGCATGGCGAGGCAGCCCTCGATTGGAAAGAGAGGGTAGAACGAGCAGTGTTAAGGTGGGGAGGACTGGGCCAGGTGCGGGCACAAGATCTCCCTCACGCTGTAGTGAACAACTTTTTTGTAGAAGGAATGAGACCGACAGTTAAGAAGCGCATTCAAACGGCTATGATAGGATGGAGAAACACCCCAACCGACCAACTAGTCGAAGCGGCCGAACAATGTGGCGAGGGCGACGAGAAGAAGGCCGATGTTAAGGACGACATGTTGCAAATGCTCGTCCAGGAGAAACGGGACCGACTCAACCAAAATAAGAAGGGAAATCAAGGCCAAGGACGGGCCCAGAATCGGGACACCAGGTTAGAGCCCAACGAAGAGTGGGGGCGCGACGACGAAAACGAAAATGACGCTGATGACAACGACAATGGACGAGTCGACATGCGGACACAAGGGCCCCCTCCCCAAAATTGGAACCCACAAGGGCCCCCTCCCCAAAATTGGAACCCACAAGGGCCCCCTCCCCAAAACTGGAACATGCAGGGGCCCCCTCCACCGCCGCAGAGCTGGGCCATGCAACCACCCCCTCCACAGACCTGGGCAGTACAAACGCCCCCTCCCCAGAACGGGTATCCACAGGGACCCCCTCCCCAAATCGATGGGCCTCCCCCAAGTTATTGGACCCCAAGCGGAGCAAACGGGAATGGGCCGCCACAATGGGGACAGCGGAACCAACAGCCTGCGAGGCGTCCGACGCAACAGGGTCAGCGCAACAGTAACAGGCATCCCGCATCCACCGCTCCACAAGGGGCGTGCTTCCATTGCGGACAGATGGGACATTGGAAACGTGATTGCCGGGGGCCCCGCCAGGGATACCCGCCACAGAGAAATCAAGTAGCCTATTGACGGGACGCCGGCGGGCCGCCCGTAGAATGCCCCCTCTTGACTATGACACCAACCGAGGAGCCGACCTGGACACTAGACGTGGATGGGCAACCGGTAGATTTTCTCGTAGATACGGGCGCGACTCACAGTACTATTAACGAAGGGCAGCTACCATCTTTGCGCCCCACTGATAGAGATGTTCAGATAGTGGGAGTTTCAGGCTTGCCCCAAGCGCTTCCCATTTCAGAAGAGGTAAGAGTGGTGTGCGGCCCATTAGAGGCTAGACACGCTTTCTTGATGACTACCACCGCCCCGACTAACTTGTTGGGACGGGATTTACTTTGCCGTTTAGGCTGCCAAATTTCATGTACGGAGCAGGGAGTTTTTGTAGACGTCGCGGAATCCAAACGCGATCTGTTAATGACGGCATTGTCTCGGCCCGGCCCCACCGCATACTGGTGGAGCCTGGAAAAGGGGGCTTTGGCCTCTTGGGCACACGTCCTAGACACAGTATGCTCCCAGAGTGACGGGTTGCGAGATTGGCTGCACGTACACCAAATTACAACAGACATAAAGGACAACCCTCCCCATTGCACGGCCTACTACGATGCTAGGGGCGATGACGACGAGTACCGAGGAAAGATAAAGGGGTCAATAGGTAAGAATTCGGACCTAATATTGTCAAATATATGGGTTGGACGGGAGGGAATAGGCGTCGAGGTAACCCTAACCGCGGAACAGCGGGCGTTGTCTCAGTACCCCGCAGGGGTGGACGCCCATGTTACCCTCACCACCGCCAAAGGATGGCCGGCGGAAAGTATAGGATGGATGATGGGGCGTTTGCGAGAAATTCCGTGCAGCGCCATTTATGAAGTGGACCACTGGACAGTGACGATGCTCGACAATGACGAAGGGTATTTGATCACCCTTGAGGAGCAGAGTATAGAAGGAAAATTTGAAGAGACAGACCTGCCCCCAAAGGGCAACCACGTTGTACGAACGGTGTCTCAGGGCCCGGGCGAGTCCGATGACCTCTTGGAGGAGGTTCCGGCCGATTTGTGGTCCCAACACGACAACGATGTCGGGCGAATTCGCGATGCCAAGCCTCTGGTAATACCGGTCCAACCAGGAATGTCCCTCCCAAACGTGAGACAATATAAATTGCGGCACGAGGCCGATGCGGGCATAGAGCCAGTGATTCAATCTTTGGTGAAACAGAAAATAATTGTAGAAACTAACAGCCAATGCAACACACCAATTTTGCCCGTAAAGAAACCAATGCAGGATAAATGGAGGTTCGTGCAGGATTTGAGGGAAGTGAATAAGGTCATACAAGGCATACACCCAGTGGTACCGAACGCGGAAGGCCTTATGACATCTATTCCACCGGACGCAACACATTTTACCGTCATTGACTTATGCTCGGCCTTTTTCTCCGTACCCATCGCACCCGAGTCACAATACTTGTTCGCCTTCACCTTTAGGGGGCGCCAGTTCACCTGGATGGTGTTACCCCAAGGGTTCTCCGACAGCCCCACCCTGTTCTGCCGAGCGTTGCACCGCGATTTGGCAGACGTGGAACTAAAAGGGGGTTCGGTGTTGTTGCAATACATTGACGACTTGTTGATTTGTTCCCCTTCCAAGGAAGCCTGTGAAGTGGACTCCATGGCCCTGCTAAGAGCCTTGGCGGCCAAGGGCCACAAGGTGGGACGGAGAAAGCTCCAATTTGTACGGAAGGTAGTAACCTATTTGGGTCATGCCATTTCACACGGGAAGCGGGAACTGCATGTTGGACGGGTGACCGCCATCATGGAATCGCCACGGCCAAGTACGCAACGACAGATGTTGCGCTTCCTAGGTATGACGGGTTACTGCCGCTCTTGGATAATTGACTACGCGCTACTTGCTAAACCGCTGTACGAAGCCACTAGAGTAGGAGAACCAAACTACTTGGTTTGGACGGACGAATTGATGCGCTGTTTCGAGGGGCTGAAAAAGGCATTGGTAACGGCACCGACTTTAGGACTCCCCGATTATGCGAAACCATTCACCCTTTACACTCATGCAATAAGGGGTTTTGCTCAGTCCGTTTTGACACAGACTCATGGAGATAAGGAACGACCGGTAGCCTACTTTAGTAAAAAGCTGGAACCGGTCGAGCAAGGGTTTCCGGTGTGCCTGCAAGCCGTGGCAGCGGCTAGGTACGCTGTGGAAAGGACAGCGGACATTGTGATGGGGCACCCGGTAACGCTACAGGTACCGCACTGCGTCACTTCACTGTTACTACAGCGGACAACACAACATTTGTCGACCACTAGATTAATGCATTACGAAACAGCACTGATTACGGCCGCCAACGTCACCATTAAACGTTGCACTACACTCAACCCGGCCTCACTGATGCCCACCCCAGAGGAGGGCGAACCCCACGTATGTGTCGATGTAGTACAGCAAGTCTCCACGGTACGTCCGGACTTGAAGGACGTTCCCCTCAACGACCCCGATCGTGTGTACTACGTCGATGGGTCGGCTAAACGCGGATGGGACGGCTCTTTGCTATCTGGATACGCGGTGTGTTCAGATAGCGAGACGGTAGAAAGTGGGCGCCTTCCGCCCACATTTTCCGCCCAGCAGGCGGAGCTGTGCGCCTTGACTAGAGCATGCAGCTTGGCGGCGGACCTGGCCGTCAACATTTATACAGATTCAGCATACGCGCACGGGGTAGTTCACGACAAAGGGGCAATCTGGAAGATGCGAGGCTTTCTCACATCCGCGGGTTCGGTCATAAAGAACGGCGAACTGGTTGAAGGGCTACTCCAAAGCATCTTGCTTCCCCGCGCTATCGCGGTAATTAAATGTCGCGGCCACCAAAAGACAGACTCTGACGTCGCCCGAGGCAACGCCAGAGCAGACGCAGCGGCAGGAAAAGCGGCCAACCAACAAATAGGACAGAACATGCCGATGGTAACGCGAGCAAAGGGGGCACACACGCAAACTGCCAACGTACCGACCTCAGGACCTACCCCCTCCCCGCAAATTGGGTGCACCATCATCACCGCCTCACCAACTAATGAGGACGTTATAAAACTTCAAAACGCAGCAACAGCAGCCGAACACAATGACTGGGTAAAAAGAGGGGCCACACGCCCCGGACCAAATGCGATGTGGACCCTTCACGGAAAACCGATAGCACCCAAGGAACTACTGCCTTGGCTGGCACGTATGGGACATCAAAATGGCCATGTGTGCCAGAGGGGGGTGATGGAACAGATAAACTATACCTGGGCGGCACCGGGACTGTCGCGAATCGCATCAGAGGTGTGCCGGTCATGCGCGGTTTGCCAACAACACAACAGGGGGGCACCCCCTAGGCACCCACATAATGCGGGCCATCCTCGGCCAATCGGGCCCTTCTGTCATGTCCAGTTCGATTTTATTAACATGGAACCAAGTATGTCGTTCTGATATGTCCTGGTAATCGTGGACATGTTCACAAAATGGGTCGAGGCCTATCCATGCGTCAAGTCAGACGCCCCGACAGTAGCCAAGCGCCTCGTGCGGGATTTCATGTGCAGATTCGGCATCCCTCAGAAAATTTCGTCAGACAAAGGGGGCCACTTCACGGGAGAGGTGATTCAGGGTATCCTAAAGGCACTGGGCGTGAAACAATCTTTCCATTGCGCTTATCACCCACAATCAGCGGGACTTGTGGAACGCACCAATGGGACGCTGAAACTCAAGGTAGCCAAGATCTGTGCAGACACAGGTTTGAAGTGGCCGGAAGCACTCCCGCTGGCGTTAATGAGTATCCGGTCCACCCCGGGCTGCACCACGGGCCTTTCCCCCCACGAGATATTAATGGGACGACCTATGAGTTTGCCTGTTTCGGCACCGATGGACATGTCCAAACTTGACTTGCCTGTGATGGATGACATGCTTTTAAAGTTTTGCAGAGGATTGTCCAACGTGGCACGCAGAATTCACGCCCGGGTACGAGAGGCGTTGCCTGAACCAACAAGCCACGCCATCCACGACTTCCAGACCGGCGATTACGTGCTCGTAAAACACTTCACCCGCAAGAACGCCTTGGAACCAAGGTGGAAGGGACCAGTCCAGGTGTTGCTGACTACACCAACGGCAGTCTTTTGCGAGGGCAAGACTTCGTGGATCCACGCCACGCACTGTAAGTTGGCCATACAAGCACCAGACACTACACCACAGCAACCACAGTAAGGATGGGCCTAATCATAGGTACAATACTATTGATAGCGACAGCAGCTAGGGGAAACTCCGATTCCAATAGATGCGAAAACGAAACCCGACACCTCACCGTAACATGGGGACAAAGAGTATCACTACCATGTTTCGAACAGAAAGCCCTGCACACAAATTGGGTGAACATAAATTGGCTAGCACTGTCGGCAGGGCCTGGACGCGTTGGCATGGTACTACAAAAGCAACGAGAGTTCCGGGAAGACGGGCAAGCTAGCATTAAGACCTTGGCCCAACCAGGATACCAATGGGGAACCCCTGATTTTAAGCTACAAACACGCACACGCCTAGGGAAAGACATGACCATGCAGGTCCGGTGCAGCGTCTGGACCCCTGGCGCGGCCGGTGGCGAAAAGAACTACATACCATGCATCGAATACATACTCACGCCACAACCCCAGAATAAGGCCCCAAAGAAGGGTGAAAACACATATTGGAAAGTGGCCAGGGAGGTGGCAACAATTCAAAATAGGACACACTGCTGGTCGTGCATGCGCTTTCCCCAAGCAGGCACCACAGGAATACACATGATAGTGCTACCTCTGTCCCTCAATGACCTCTGCTCACAACCTATCGATTCCCCATGTTTAGTCACCACGCTGGAAAGAGAAGGGGTTGACAACGGCAAGAGTTGCAATCGACAATTTAATTATCGCCCGTCAATGATTGCCCATGTGGCCGAGAGGCCTGCCCCCGTCTGGGTCAAACCACAGAAAGGGAAGGTCTGCCTCCAGGGTTCCGGCCACTTGCGTATGGGAGAATCAGAATGCGCCTACACTCTCCCCGGGAAGCTGGGACAAGGGAGCTCGGGGATTACATTACGAATAGTACTGCAAGATAAACACAACCACAACATAACGGCTATAACATTCTCTAGGGGGGTTAGTAGGATTAATGGGGTGGTAAAGGGACTCCAGTGCTTATCCACCCACCTGGTCCCACCCCATGGGACAATGTTTATATGCGGCGACAAGGCTTACCCCTATTTACCAAATAATTGGGGGGGCACATGTTATCTGGGTTCAGTTCTTCCTGACGTTGAGATACTGGATGAGCTAGACCCAAAGTCCTTGGACAGGCGTTATAAGAGGTCAGTCATGAACGAAGATGGAACCACTAAACTACACGGGAGTCTATGGGAAAAGGTGTTTGGTTTCTTCTTCCCAGGAGCGGGCACAGTCATGGATAGTTTCCGAATAGACAAATTGGCTTTGACCCTAGAAAAGGTGGCAAACGACACCGCTACGGCTCATGACATACTATTGGACACGGTAATTCACATGCGTACAATGGTGATGCAGAATCGGGTGGCTTTGGACATGCTCCTGGCAGAGAAAGGAGGGGTATGCGGAATTATAGAGGGAAAATGTTGCACTTACATACCCGATCCATCTGAAGGAGTGTCAGCCGCAATAGTGAGACTAAGGGAAACTAGCCACGCCCTGACGATCGATCGGATCGCGCGTGAAAATTCTTATACATTTAGCTGGCTCACTGACTGGTTCCAGGGATGGACGGGCACCATAGTGAAGTGGTTATTGACCGCACTGGCTGTGATAATCGGGGTAGTAATTTGGGGGGCACTAATGAAATCTCTAGTCCTCCTCTGTATGAGAAAGTATTTTACAGGATGGAAAGTGAAAAAGCCGCCGACAACGACTATGGCTCTGACCACAGAGGCCGTCGACCTGAACGGGTCCTTCAACAAGGCAGTTGCGACCGGCGCTCCAGAAAATTGCATTGAATTTTGTAATGACTGTGATACTTGTGCGGATCCCATGTGGGAACTGGCTGCTGCCTGTAACGGTGTATGTGATGACTGTGATACTTGTGCTATAAACCCCTTGCGTGTACTGGCTAACGCTGCTTATGTATTACAAGCTGACAGCTGCACGCCCCCTTCCGACCCAACTATGGATCTGATTGCGACACTGGGTCTGGCGGTCGAGGGACCCGACGCGGATGTCCTAGACCCGCAAGCCGACCAGGCGCCCATGGGAGACTTTGACATAAAGGAAGTTCCTCTCTTTGCTTCATATGTATTAAGTTCAAATGCTTCAAGTGAATCGGATTTTTACGCTCTGTACCCTGACCAGGAAATTGAGACACAAGATACTGACAATATTATGTATTCCCCAGAACAGCAGCACGTGAGGGACCTCATGGGCATGATCGTTGATTAACTTCGAAGATCTGCAAGGACTGGGTCTGCAAAGGGTGGGGGGAGCAAGTTCCGCAGGGGAGGTGGTGGCCCTCTGGCGGAGCAGAACCTCATCTGGACCAGACACCTTCGTTGTGGATCCGAAACGTTAATGGACTTTCATGTTCTGAGCCCTCAGGTTCCAAGCACGCACCGCACGACACGCTCGCCAAATCGCCAGGCGAGGCGCTTTGGGCGCACGATATGCCCTTGGGAGATACCCGCATTACAATTATTTTTTCAATACCCGCATTACACAATTATTTTTCAATAAAGCCCGATGTGGCACGTTGTCTCTTAAGATACTTTGTCTCGACGAGACAAGAGGAAGGAATGTCAAGTCGTAGATTCTTTATTGACAATTCTCTGTTATGACAGCCGACTGCATGTCCCAACGTGAGGTAAACCCCGCCGGGAACGCGAATAGAGCGGCGTGCAGGGAGTGTTGAGATTCGTGCGGAGGCACGAGGGTGCGCGCCAAGACGGGGGGGGGGGGGCGGCGTGGCGTCATCGCGTTAAGATGGTTGTGCCAGGTCGATCGGCGATCTCTGAATTTAAATCGGATTTTTGTCATGTGTGTTGTGAAATTAAACGTCTATCCGAGAATCCTGGCAATGTTCGTTTTATTAAAATGTGGTACAAACCTGCGTTTCCGCCGTGCGGCTCCGTGGAAGTTAGAGTAGAGTTATTGTGTTTTTAGGCAAGAGCCGAGCGAGCCGCGAGTCACGGGTGTGCTGTATGAGGTTGCTCGGAGGATGTGTGCCCAAATGCATTGTGGGTCATTGCGACTTTGCTGAATATCGGACGCTGGATGTCGGACGTTCATGCGCGCGTGGAATGTGTAGTTTCAAGCGGAGTGCTCGAATTGCAGATATAAACTTGAAAAACATTAATTATATAATCATAGCGGCGCCTGAATTTTAATAAACATGCTTCAGTTTGTGTTTAAAATGAGGTCATGCTGGACAATTGTATACGTGTGCTTTTTTCGAGGCTGGTCGTAAAACCACGCCCACATGCGCGTGTTTTTGCGTAATGCTAGTAGAATGACATGAACCTATCGTTAACCATATATATTTTGTTTTAATCACAGCAACGCATGACTCTGTATAAACATGCTTTGAATTACTCATGTACACAAACCCATAAAATATATGGGTTTGTTTGGCTAAGCATACACTCTTCTCTTTGTGAGTTACATTTCTGTTTTCTCGGAGCCCAGAGAAACATTTGGTCCGAATGATAAGGAAGGGCTGACTCCCCCGAATAACAGGGCGGATGACGGTGGGGGCTTGGCCCACCGGGGAGGAACCTCTCCCAGTTTTGTTTGTTCTCTCGGAGATTTTCTGATAATCGTATTCGTATATAAGTGAATGAGAATCAATGCGTTTTCAGGAAGGCTTGACTTGGCATGTTCTTGCTGTAGCTTGCTGTAGACGTCTGTCTCCTCCGGATCTGTATAAGTTGGCTTTAATAAAAAACTGTGTCATTTTTCAGGCTATTTGTGGACTTCTTCACCAAACGAAGAGCTGATTCTTCACATATATATGTGTACAGATATATATATATATATATATATCTGTGCAGCGTCTGTCCTGTCCTGTGTTGTCACTGAACTACTTTCTCAAACTTTTGTGAAATCGTACCAAACTTCTGGTATGCACATATCTCTCCCGTCGGTATGTCCTAAGGGTATTTGTTTTTTTAATTTCCCAATTTTTTTTTTTTTTTGGAATTTTTTGGGGAAATTTTTTTTTCTCCTTCAATTGTTTATAAAATGTGATATCACGTATATTACAAATACATTTGTGCAAAATAATTGTTTGAATTATGATTGGTTTAAACAATGACAAAACGGCAACTCGGGTACAGTCATTTATCTATACTAGGGCATGCCCGTACTATATATATGCCCGTACTATATATCTATCTAAAATTATATCCCCCCCCCTCTATTTACATGAAATGGTTTGGTCCATTCGCAACGCCAAAGCGAACGGCGAACGGCTTGCGAGTACAGTGACAATCCCCCCCCCCCTCTATTTACATGAAATGGTTTCGTCCATTCGCAACGACCACAGAACCCCCCCCTCTATTTACATGGAATGGTTTGGTCCATTCGCAACGCCGGCACACGCGATCGTTCGCTGCTCTCTGATTGGTTGAATCGTTTTTTGTACATAGCTCGGTAAGTAATTGTCCGATTAATATGAAACCTTGAAAAGGCACATCCTCGGGTCCCCAGCAATATACCTGGCAAGTTAAAAGTATATCGGACCCGTGGTTGTCGAGAAACAGCGGTCACAGACAGACAAACGTACAAACGTACAAACGTACAGAGATTACTGGAATTATAGATAGATATCTACACATCTGGGCAGTGTCTGTGTTGTCACTTAACGACTCCCTCAAACTTTTGTTTCCGTGGTTGTGAAGTGTTTTTAATAACGTTGTGGTGGTTTTGAATCACGTGGTGGTGAGGTATTTTGAATTATGTGGTGGTGAGGTGTTTTTAAATGACATGGTGGTGAGGTGTTTTGAATTATGTGGTGGTGAGGTGTTTTGAATTACTTGGTGGGGAGGTGTTTTTAAATGACGTGGTGGTGACGTGTTTTAAATTACATGGTGGTGAGGTGTTTTTATTATGTGTTTTATGGCTGTGAGGTGTTTTTAATTTCGTGGCTGTGAGGTGTTTTTATTACGTGTTTTATGGCTGTGAGTTATTTTAAATGACATGGTGGTGAGGTGTTTTTATTATGTGTTTTATGGCTGTGAGGTATTTTAAATTACATGGTGGTGAGGTGTTTTTATTATGTGTTTTATGGCTGTGAGGTGTTTTTATTACGTGTTTTATGGCTGTGAGGTATTTTAAATTACATGGTGGTGAGGTGTTTTTATTATGTGTTTTATGGCTGTGAGGTGTTTTTAATTTCGTGGCTGTGAGGTGTTTTTATTACGTGTTTTATGGCTGTGAGGTGTTTTCAATTTCGTGGCTGTGAGGTGTTTTTATTACGTGTTTTATGGCTGTGAGGTGTTTTCAATTTCGTGGGTGTGAGGTGTTTTTATTACGTGTTTTATGGCTGTGAGGTGTTTTCAATTTCGTGGGTGTGAGGTGTTTTTATTACGTGTTTTATGGCTGTGAGGTGTTTTAAATGCCGTGGTGGTGATGTGTTTTTAATTTCGTGGCTGTGAGGTGTTTTTATTACGTGTTTTATGGCTGTGAGGTGTTTTCAATTTCGTGGGTGTGAGGTGTTTTTATTATGTGTTTTATGGCTGTGAGGTATTTTAAATTACATGGTGGTGAGGTGTTTTTATTATGTGTTTTATGGCTGTGAGGTGTTTTTATTATGTGTTTTATGGCTGTGAGGTATTTTAAATTACATGGTGGTGAGGTGTTTTTATTATGTGTTTTATGGCTGTGAGGTATTTTAAATGACATGGTGGTGAGGTGTTTTTATTATGTGTTTTATGGCTGTGAGGTATTTTAAATTACATGGTGGTGAGGTGTTTTTATTATGTGTTTTATGGCTGTGAGGTGTTTTTATTACGTGTTTTATGGCTGTGAGGTATTTTAAATTACATGGTGGTGAGGTGTTTTTATTATGTGTTTTATGGCTGTGAGGTGTTTTTAATTTCGTGGCTGTGAGGTGTTTTTATTACGTGTTTTATGGCTGTGAGGTGTTTTCAATTTCGTGGCTGTGAGGTGTTTTTATTACGTGTTTTATGACTGTGAGGTGTTTTAAATGCCGTGGTGGTGAGGTGTTTTTAATTTCGTGGCTGTGAGGTGTTTTTATTACGTGTTTTATGGCTGTGAGGTGTTTTCAATTTCGTGGGTGTGAGGTGTTTTTATTACGTGTTTTATGGCTGTGAGGTATTTTAAATTACATGGTGGTGAGGTGTTTTTATTATGTGTTTTATGGCTGTGAGGTGTTTTTAATTTCGTGGGTGTGAGGTGTTTTTATTACGTGTTTTATGGCTGTGAGGTGTTTTAAATGCCGTGGTGGTGATGTGTTTTTAATTTCGTGGCTGTGAGGTGTTTTTATTACGTGTTTTATGGCTGTGAGGTGTTTTCAATTTCGTGGCTGTGAGGTGTTTTTATTACGTGTTTTATGACTGTGAGGTGTTTTAAATGCCGTGGTGGTGAGGTGTTTTTAATTTCGTGGCTGTGAGGTGTTTTTATTATGTGTTTTATGACTGTGAGGTGTTTTAAATGCCGTGGTGGTGAGGTGTTTTTAATTTCGTGGCTGTGAGGTGTTTTTATTACGTGTTTTATGACTGTGAGGTGTTTTAAATGCCGTGGTGGTGAGGTGTTTTTAATTTCGTGGCTGTGAGGTGTTTTTATTATGTGTTTTATGACTGTGAGGTGTTTTAAATGCCGTGGTGGTGAGGTGTTTTTAATTTCGTGGCTGTGAGGTGTTTTTATTACGTGTTTTATGGCTGTGAGGTATTTTCAATTTCGTGGCTGTGAGGTGTTTTTATTACGTGTTTTATGACTGTGAGGTGTTTTAAATGCCGTGGTGGTGAGGTGTTTTTAATTTCGTGGCCGTGAGGTGTTTTTATTACGTGTTTTATGGCTGTGAGGTGTTTTTAATTTCGTGGTGGTGAGGTGTTTTTATTACGTGTTTTATGGCTGTGAGGTGTTTTTATTAGGTGTTTTATGACTGTGAGGTGTTTTAAATGCCGTGGTGGTGAGGTGTTTTTAATTTCGTGGCTGTGAGGTGTTTTTATTACGTGTTTTATGGCTGTGAGGTGTTTTTAATTTCGTGGTGGTGAGGTGTTTTTATTACGTGTTTTATGGCTGTGAGGTGTTTTTATTACGTGTTTTATGGCTGTGAGGTGTTTTCAATTTCGTGGCTGTGAGGTGTTTTTATTACGTGTTTTATGACTGTGAGGTGTTTTAAATGCCGTGGTGGTGAGGTGTTTTCAATTTCGTGGCTGTGAGGTGTTTTTATTATGTGTTTTATGACTGTGAGGTGTTTTAAATGCCGTGGTGGTGAGGTGTTTTTAATTTCGTGGCTGTCAGGTGTTTTTATTATGTGTTTTATGGCTGTAAGGTGTTTTTTATTTCGTGGGGGTGAGGTGTTTTTATTACGTGTTTTATGGCTGTGAGGTGTTTTTATTACGTGTTTTATGGCTGTGAGGTGTTTTTATTACGTGTTTTATGGCTGTGAGGTGTTTTTATTACGCGTTTTATGGCTGTGAGGTGTTTTTATTACGTGTTTTATGGGTGTGAGGTGTTTTTATTACGTGTTTTATGGCTGTGAGGTGTTTTTATTACGTGTTTTATGGCTGTGAGGTGTTTTTATTACGTGTTTTATGGCTGTGAGGTGTTTTTATTACGTGTTTTATGGCTGTGAGGTGTTTTTATTACGTGTTTTATGGCTGTGAGGTGTTTTTATTATGTGTTTTATGGCTGTGAGGTGTTTTTATTACGTGTTTTATGGCTGTGAGGTGTTTTTATTACGTGTTTTATGGCTGTGAGGTGTTTTTATTACGTGTTTTTTGGCTGTGAGGTGTTTTTATTACGTGTTTTATGGCTGTGAGGTGTTTTATTATGTGTTTTATGGCTGTGAGGTGTTTTCAATTTCGTGGTGGTGAGGAGTTTTAATTTCGCGGTGGTGAGGTGTTTTATTATGTTTTTTATGGCTGTGAGGTGTTTTTAATTTCGTGGTGGTGAGGAGTTTTAATTTCGCGGTGGTGAGGTGTTTTATTATGTGTTTTATGGCTGTGAGGTGTTTTTATTACGTGTTTTATGGCTGTGAGGTGTTTTTATTACGTGTTTTATGGCTGTGAGGTGTTTTTATTACGTGTTTTTTGGCTGTGAGGTGTTTTTATTACGTGTTTTATGGCTGTGAGGTGTTTTATTATGTGTTTTATGGCTGTGAGGTGTTTTCAATTTCGTGGTGGTGAGGAGTTTTAATTTCGCGGTGGTGAGGTGTTTTATTATGTGTTTTATGGCTGTGAGGTGTTTTAAATGCCGTGGTGGTGAGGTGTTTTTAATTTCGCGGTGGTGAGGTGTTTTATTATGTGTTTTATGGCTGTGAGGTGTTTTAAATGCCGTGGTGGTGAGGTGTTTTTAATTTCGCGGTGGTGAGGTGTTTTTATTATGTGTTTTATGGCTGTGAGGTGTTTTAAATGCCGTGGTGGTGAGGTGTTTTTAATTTTGCGGTGGTGAGGTGTTTTTATTATGTGTTTTATGGCTGTGAGGTGTTTTAAATGCCGTGGTGGTGAGGTGTTTTTAATTTCGCGGTGGTGAGGTGTTTTTATTATGTGTTTTATGGCTGTGAGGTGTTTTAAATGACTTGGTGGTGAGGTGTTTTGAATTACGTGGCTGTGAGGTGTTTTAAATGACTTGGTGGTGAGGTGTTTTGAATTACGTGGTGGTGAGGTGTTTTAAATTACGTGGTGGTCAGGTGTAATCGTCCCAAACTTTCATTCTGCACCTACCCCTTGACCATGAAAACCATGAACCACGAACCATGAAAAACAGCCCCAGACCATTATTCCTCCTCCACCAAACTTTACAGTTGGCACTACGCATTCGGGCAGTTAGCGTTCTCCTGGCATCCGCTAAACCCAGATTCATCAGTCGGACTGCCAGATGGTGAAGCATGATTCATCACTCCAGGGAACGCGTTTCCACTGCTCCAGAGTCCAATGGTGGCGAGCTTTACACCACTCTAGCCGACGCTTGGCATTGCACATGGTGATCTATAGGCTTGTGTGCGGCTGCTCGGCCATGGAAACCCATTTCATGAACTCCTGACGAACAGTTGTTGTGCTGACGTTGCTTCCAGAGGCAGTTTGGAACTCGGTAGTGAGTGTTGCAAACGAGGAGAGACGATTTCTACGTGCCACGCGCTTCAGCACCCAGCGGTCCTATTCTGTTAGCTTGTATGGCCTACCACTTCGCGGCTGAGCTGTTGTTACTCCGAGATGTTTCCACTTCACAATAACAGCACTTACAATTGCCCGGGGCAGCTCCAGCAGGGTAGAAATTTGACGAACTGACTTGTTGGAAAGGTGGCATCCTATGACGGTGCCACGTTGAAAGCCACTGAGCTCTTCAGTACGGCTCATTCTACTGCCAGTGTTTGTCTATGGAGATCGCATGGCTGTGTGCTTGATTATATATACCTGTCAGCATTGGGTGTGACTGAAATAGCCGAATCCACTAATTAGAAGTGGTGTCCGCATACGTTTATAAGCTGACGTCGTGTCTGTGGGTCATAAGTACCGCCCATTATACAGGCCACGCCTTCCCTCCTTTTCGCCAGCGTCATAAGCACTGCCTTTCAGCCAAGCCACGCCTTTCTCTCCAACGACTCAGTAACCCAACTCAGTAACCACAAAGCCGTGCCACATTTTAGGATGTCAAACATAGTTACTTTCTATCTGCTAGACACAGTGATGTGTCGCTTACAACTCAATATCTCACAAACACATGATGAGCCATTCCTTGTCAACTGTTTCGTTGGAGTGCTTGCTTGAGTGCTTAAGCCACTTGGCAAGCGCTCTACAAGCTGCTTGGTCATGGCTGCCTTCTCCTCTGAGCTCCCAAGGTTAATCGCAACTAAACTTTATGGGATCACCTTTTTTAGCACTATACACCTTAGTAGTTTTCAAACAGTCATTTTCTCACAATTCATAACTTATAAACACCCGAGCCTCATAGGGAAAGAAGTCCAGAGGGAGGGGAAAGGGTGGGAGGGAGGGGAAAGGGGAAAGGGTGGGAGGGAGGGGAAAGGGGAAAGGGTGGGAGGGAGGGGAAAGGGGAAGGGATGAGAGGAAGGGGTGGTGTAGAAGTCCGGAGGGAGGAAGTGGGATAAGAGGAGGTGGGAGGAATGAGGGGAAAGGGTGGGAGGGAGGGGAAAGGGGAAGGGGTGGGAGGGAGGGGAAAGGGGAAGGGATGAGAGGAAGGGGTGGTGTAGAAGTCCGGAGGGAGGAAGTGGGATAAGAGGAGGTGGGAGGAATGAGGGGAAAGGGTGGGAGGGAGGGGAAAGGGGAAGGGATGAGAGGAAGGGGTGGTGTAGAAGTCCGGAGGGAGGAAGTGGGATAAGAGGAGGTGGGAGGAATGAGGGGAAAGGGTGGGAGGGAGGGGAAAGGGGAAGGGGTGGGAGGGAGGGGAAAGGGGAAGGGATGAGAGGAAGGGGTGGTGTAGAAGTCCGGAGGGAGGAAGTGGGATAAGAGGAGGTGGGAGGAATGAGGGGAAAGGGTGGGAGGGAGGGGAAAGGGGAAGGGATGAGAGGAAGGGGTGGTGTAGAAGTCCGGAGGGAGGAAGTGGGATAAGAGGAGGTGGGAGGAATGAGGGGAAAGGGTGGGAGGGAGGGGAAAGGGGAAGGGATGAGAGGAAGGGGTGGTGTAGAAGTCCAGAGGGAGGAAGTGGGATAAGAGGAGGTGGGAGGAATGAGGGGAAAGGGTGGGAGGGAGGGGAAAGGGGAAGGGATGAGAGGAAGGGGTGGTGTAGAAGTCCGGAGGGAGGAAGTGGGATAAGAGGAGGTGGGAGGAATGAGGGGAAAGGGTGGAGTGGGGGTCTGGAAGGGGAGAGGCGGGGGGGGGGGAGTGTTGGAGTCCTGAGGGACCGTTGCTAGTACAGCATACATACAAAAAGTTCATTGAGCCCTTCAAGTAAATGGGTAGAATTAAAAGCGCAATAAACAGGAATTCAAATTCCGATCATAGAAAAACACAACAATAATGACCTGAGGACTCAGATCGAGTTAAAACTTGATTATAAAACATGAACTAAATTAACCAATAAAGCCACAGGCTCGGTATCAATCGTGAAGCATGAGGTAAAATAAATAAATGAACATGTACAACTGAAGATTCCATGTGAAAACGTTGATCTGCAGCATGCTCCTAAATTATACAAGTACCTGTAGTCATACATGAACCAGGAAATGGAAAGCACGTGAATATAGCTACCCTTGTAGGGTTCTTTCATGGCATCACGTGGACATGACATGTCTATCATGTAAAAGGCTCCTGGGTACGAAAGCCTGAGAGAGTTGACAGTTATGTCTTAAAGTTTGCACTTTGCTACCAGGAACTACGAAGGTGGAGATCAGGTTCCAGGAACCCAACCGGCAGCTCTTCCACCATGCCCCGCAGGTAGGAGCAAGCGCCCAACAAAGGATACATACATACACCTTGAGCAATGCTCGGTCTCAGCCAATCAGTGAGACTGACTATTCGCTCATCAATAAACAGAGCAATCAGTGGCATTGTCCACTTGTTGAGCACCAAACCCACTGGCAATGGAATTAATCTGTGAAAGGGCCGATTATGGTACCCCCAATGGAGCTCTTACATAATCAACCCATTTGTCCAAGAACTGCAAACCAGGTGCTTCTGTGGGGAGGGAGAGGAACCTTGAATTACAACCACTCGGTCACACCACAGAGAGGTCTCTCCAATGTGCTCCCACCCAAAGATTTGCAATGAATGGCCGATTGCGCATCCACCCTGCCCAGGTGCCACTGAGTCTGGGTTCAAACAAATCGGTTGAAAGTACTTGCCGGTTCGTTCACATATTATGTACGTGTCCAAAGGCATGTTTCCCTTCCCAACGGATTGAATGAGTAAGAAGACATTTTAAAGACAGACTCTAGTCCTCAACCTGAACACTTAAACAGCACCAAACCTCAACCTCCAACTACAAATTAATGAGAAAATGGAAAATATTAAAAACAAACTTCGCAAACACAACTGTGTGCATGCATACACTATGACGAACACACACACGCAGATACACACATTCACATACACATGCACACACACACACACACACACACACACACGTACATACATACACACACACAAAATACACATACACACATACACACACATACACACACACACATGTACATACATACACACACACACACACGTACATACATACATACACACACACGTACATACACATACACACACATACATACACACACACACGTCCATACATACACACACGTACATACATACATACACACACACACAGAGACAAAAAATACACACATACACACACACATGCATGCACATACACACACACACATACATATACACACATACATATACACACATACTGATATACACACATATGCACACATACACACATACACATACACACATATACATACACACACACACACACACACACAAAACATACACACACACACACGTACATACATACATACACACACACACACAGAGACAAAACATACACATATACACACACACATACATGCACATACACACACACACACATACACATACATACACATACATACACATACATACACACACATACATACACACATACACATACATACACACACATACATACACACATACACATACATACACACACATACATACACACACATACTGATATACACACATATGCACACATACACATACACACATACATATACACACATATACATACACACACACACACACACACACACACACACACACACACACACACACACACATCAATCCAATTGCAATTTATTGTCCACTTTAAAAACAAAAAATGTAAAATTTACACGTCAAAAAGATAAAAATCTGCATAGAATTATTAAATTCACCCAAATAAAATTTTACTTAAGAATATCTTAAAATGTGTCAAACATCGAAAAGGAAATACAACCGATACAGCAGAACCCCATCTCAAAAGAACAACATGAAACAAACAAAAACACCAAACATACACAAGTTCACAGACATCAGCTACCACAACAGACAGACAACACAACAATACAAATGGTGTACATTACATGCAGAACCTGCACGTCCACCGCATGATTCTTGTTGAGTAGTAAACTCAGCCTGGGCAGGTTTGAATGGTAAACGCCAGCAGGCACAAACACTTGAGGCAGGTGGTGATTAAAAACGAGCTACTTCACCCACATATTGCCGCCTCTCGTTCAGACAAACCTCGTAACAACCGAAAATCCTGATTATTCAGCACTCACCACGATGGAATCACGAACATTCTTTTTGATGTCCAAAATTTTCTGTTTCTTCTCCCTAGTGGACAAAGGTTACACAAAAGACATTTCAACATAGAATGTACATCAAACGAAGCTTTACCAAGCACCATGTTCCATCAAGACACCTTAACATCCACAAATGATTCACAATGTGGAACGGTAAAGCACGAGCTATGTATGATCTAAAAAATGATTTGTAAGCATTCGCAAATTCTTATTGGTTCACGAGTTATCAAGTGACCACGATATTCGTCATGTGTGTGCGTCTGTCTGTGTGTGTGTCTGTGTGTCTGTCTGTCCGCAGCATAACTACCCGATGATATCATCCGATCTTGATGAAACTTGGGTGGGAGGTTGATATCATGATCTAGTTGTGTCCTGCCTGGAGTGGGCGTATTGCGCCCATTGTGGGCGGAGCGACGCCCGTAAAAGATGTCTTTTTAGGGGGTAATCGAGTTCAAGCCACATCTTCTCCGAGGGAGTTGGTGGAATCTGACAGGGGTTTCGATATTTGGTTAGGCCAATGTCATGTGTCTAGCCCCACGGAGCTCGATTTTTCATTTTCGCCCCAAGGTCAAGGTCACAAGGTCACGAAATTTAGAAAAGTCGATTTTTGATGGTTTTATTACATTCTTCGCTTCCTGATAGGGTGAAATTTCGTACATGATCTTATATTATCACATACATCATGAAATACAAGTTTTCCAACAAATTTCAGAATCCTCGACCTTTGAAGGTCACAAAGATCAAATTTTCCAAGTTGTCAAAATCGAACCGAATTTTCGGTGTTGTGTAGCCAACTAACCTAATAACTGATTATACATTATTTTCTATCTCATGTCAAGGTCAGTAACCTTCGTTTTGTCATTTCAAGGTCACAAAGGTCGAATTTTCCAAGTTGTCAGAATCGAACCGAATTTTCGGTATTGTGTCGCTAACTAACATCATAACTGATTATACATTATTTTCTATCTCATTTCAAGGTCAGTAACCTTCGTTTTGACATTTCAAGGTCACAAAGGTCAAATTTTCAAAGTTGTCAGAATCAAACCGAATTTTCGGTATTGTGTGGCTAACTGATCTCATAACTGATTATTCATTATTTTATATCTCATTTTAAGGTCAGTAACCTTCGTTTTGACCTTTGAAGGTCAAAGTTTCAAAGTTGTCGGAATCGAACCGAGTTTTCAGTGTTGTGTAGCTAACTAGCCTCATAACTGATGATACATTACTTTCTATCTCATTTCAAGGTCAGTAACCTTCGTTTTGACATTTCAAGGTCACAAAGGTCAAATTTTCAAAGTTGTCGGAATCGAACCGAATTTTCGGTATTGTGTAGCTAACTAGTCTCATAACAGATAATACATTCCTATTTATATATTTTCAATGTCGGTTTTGACCTTTGTCATTGAATACCGCTCGCTCGTGAACCATCGTCATCTCCTGAGTTGTTAGTAATTATTAATGTCTTGTAATCCGCAGGTTAAGCACTTCTGATGCATTTTCCTTATTATAACAATATTTAGCGTCTTGTTTTCATATGTGAATTAAAACAGGGCCCTTTGGACCTAGTAAATGCAACATGGCATTAAACGTCATGCTCGCATGCGGATCACTTCGCCTCGACCCAGATAGCTTTGGAAGACCGAACTTGAGTCGATTTTAAAGACTGAGGATTTAAAGGTCACAAGTAAAGGACAGTGGAGATGTCGACCATTGTTTCGCTCATCAGGTGTGCAGTATGAGGGGGGGGGGGGGGAGAAAGAATTGCAAAATGAGCAGATAGGTTGAGGGAACAAGAGGAGGAAAAGAGGTAGACCGTGGTTGAGATGGGAGGATTGTGTGAAGAGGGATATCAGTAAGGTGGGAGAGGTTGAAGAGTGGAGAACGTTGGCTGAGGACAGGGAGGGAGGGGAGGAGTATCGTGGTCAAGGCAGGACATTGTATGAGCGGAAGCAGTCACGTTCCGCTCAAGCCAATGATGCCACTCGCAGTCACGTGTTGCAAACAAACGACGAGGAAGTGAACTGTTGTCAGGTATATGGAAATATGCACACAATTGTTAGCAAAGCATCAAGGCAAAGAATACTATATGAGCCAGTGGTTGTAAAGTTTGATACAAATAAGGAAACAAGGTTAAAAACGAAAATATATGATTAAAATGTGTGACTGCCTGAACATTAGGAACGATTTGCTGGAGGGACCACCTTTATAGGCCATTTTTCCCTGCAGGGCAGGGGTTGGTCCTTTTTCTGGCTCCATGTCCCCTTTTTGAAGCAATGTTTTATGGCCGGATGCTCTTCCTGCTGCCTCCATGTCCCCTTTTTGAAGCAATGTTTAATGGCCGGATGCTCTTCCTGCCGCCAACCCTGTTAGTCGCCTCTTGCGACACACAGGGAATTACCAGTGACCTAGTACTCAATTTGCACAACCTCGGAAGGATGACAGGTTGAGTCAACCCCCCTGGTGTCAATTCAGCGATCGACCGGGATTCGAACCCTGGATCCTCGGATCCCAAGCTGGCACCCTAACCTCTAAGCCAACAACAGGCTGGAGACTCATGCATTTTAACCGAAGCTTAAAGTAAGATTGTAGAGAGATGGGAGCATATGAATAGTCTTAAAGCCCCCCCCCCCCCACCCAAAAAGATGTATAAGCAGTATATGTACCCCCCCCCCCTCCCTTCCCGAGCCCATCCCATCCCTTCCCCTCCCTTCCCTATCCTCTTCCTCCCATCCCCTCCCTCCCCTTCCCCTTACTCACCTTCCTACCCCTCTCCTCCTTCCCCTTCTGCTCTCTCCCTACTCTCCCCCTTCCAGCATCAAGAGACGTGACGACTAATTAGGGAAGATTTGCCAAATATTCAGGCAGTCACACATTTTGGGGAAGCTTCTTGATTACATATGATGGAAGTGGTGTGTGGTGAAACAGAAGACACGTAACACGTTCACAGATCAAATGACATCACTTACTCTGGATCAAATCCATCCACGTGCAGAATGCGCATCTGTTTCACGATGGTACTCTTCCCACTTTCACCGGCACCTGCAAGCACAAAGCATCGATCCAACATCTCAAATGATCAAGCAATTCATCGGGTCATCACATGGGCAGTGTGTGTGTGTGTGTGTGTGTGTGTGTGTGTGTGTGTGTGTGTGTGTGTGTGTGTGTGTGTGTGTGACAAATCAACACCGCCGTTTCACATTCACTCTTTCTTGTAGAGTTTTCCTCTTGTCACTTTTGAAAATCGACAATTTTTCAAGTACATTTGTTGGTCTTGTGCGTTATTCTGTCTGTTTGTCTGTGTTTGTTTGTCCGTCAATCGTCGACAGGTCACAATTCTAAACCAATCATCATGAAACTTTACCAAGTTGTAGATGTAGTCACAACTGCGGGGCCTATTGATTTTGAGGTCAAAGGTCATTTTGAGGTCAAATGTCTAAAATCGTCATTTTTCATCTGATTGACCTGAAAGTTGATTACAACCCTCCCATCTACTTTCTCAACAATCCTCTCCAAGAAGTTCTGTCGCTCAAGCTTTTGGGTCTCACTATCTGCCATGATCTTTCTTGGGAAAACCACATTTCCAAGCTGGCCTCCAAAGCCAGTCGCCGACTGGGCATCCTCCGTCGTGCGAAGTCCTTCCTTGGCACACCTGAGCTCCTCACCACATACAAGGCTTTCATCCGCAGCTCAATGGAATACTGTTCCCCCCTCTGGGCTGGTGCTCCTGCCTCACACCTTGCTCGGCTTCACGCTGTTGAGGCCAAAGCTTTCAGAATCATTGGAATCTCCTGCGATGTAGTCAACTCCGAGGGCCTTTCACTCACTCACCGCAGGCAGGTTGGTGGTCTTTCTGTCTTCTACCGACTCCTCTCTGGCCTTGCTCCCCCAGCTCTCTCTGTGCTCTGTCCCCCAAATATTCCTTCAGGTCGCACAAGATCTGCCTGCAACCCTCTTATGGTTAAACTGCCAAAGTCTAGGCTCTCTGCTCACCTTCACTCTTTCATTCCCCTTTTCTCCCGCCTCTGGAACAAACTCCCCCACTCCATTTAATCCCACTCCTCCCTCCAGGTCTTTAAAACAGCTGTTCACCACCATCTCTTATCTTCCCCCATCGAAAACCTTGATCTTTTCTACCCCCGGTAATTCACCCCAGAGTCCTTGCAGCGTTCATATGTTTTATTCCTCTCCCACTTCCCCCCAAGTCCTCCCGATGTCCCTGCTCTCAAATGTTGTGTTTGTGTCCTTCCCCCTCTCTCCCCATCTTGTCTGCCGCTCCCCTTGTTTTTTTGTGTTTTGTGTGTCGGTTTGTCTTTTTTGTGATTATTGTTAGCTCTTTCACGAGCCTCGATCTTGTATACAAAAAAAAAAAAAAAAAAAAAAAAAAAAAAGTTGAACAAGATTTGTAGATTGGGTCATTGAATTGGGAAGCGAGCTATTTTCAGGTCAAACGGTCAAAGGTCAAACTTTAAAATCGTCACTTTTCATCCTATTGACCCGAGCTTTGATCAAGATCGTCAATTTTAATCTTCATGAAATGGACAATTTACTGCCTCAATGGAAAACTTTGGGGGGGGGGGGGGGCAATTTTGCAAGTATCGTGCACTGTATGACGTCTTCTTGTTATTCTGTCTGTCTGTTTGTTTGTGACCGGCCTATAGGTCACAATTCCAAACCAATCATCATGAAACTTTACCAAGTTGTAGAGGAAGTCACAACTGAGAAGTGTTTTGATTTTGAGGTAAAGGCCAAAGGTCATCTTGAGGTCAAATTTAAAAATCATCATATTTCATTGTATTGTTGAGGAAACCAAGTATTGTTGAGGTCAAAAGGTCAAAGGTGGGTCACTCCACAGGTCCATCCAAAGGTGGGTCAATCCACAGGTCAATCCAAAGGTGGGTCAATCTACAGGTCAATCCAAAGGTGGGTCAATCTACAGGTCAATCCAAAGGTGGGTCAATCTACAGGTCAATCCAAAGGTGGGTCAATCTACAGGTCAATCTAAAGGTGGGTCAATCGACAGGTCAATTCAAAGGTGGGTCAATCTACAGGTCAATCCAAAGGTGGGTCAATCTACAGGTCAATCCATAGGTGGGTCAATCTACAGGTCAATCAATAGGTGGGTCAATCTACAGGGTCAATCAAAAGGTGGGTCAATCTACAGGTCAATCCAAAGGTGGGTCAATCTACAGGTCAATCCAAAGGTGGGTCAATCTACAGGTCAATACAAAGGTGGGTCAATCGAGAGGTCAATTCAAAGGTGGGTCAATCTACAGGTCAATCCAAAGGTGGGTCAATCTACAGGTCAATCCATAGGTGGGTCAATCTACAGGTCAATCAATAGGTGGGGTCAATCTACAGGTCAATCCAAAGGTGGGTCAATCTACAGGGTCAATCTACAGGGTCAATCCATCGTTGGGTCAATCCACAGGTGAATCCAAAGGTGGGTCAATCCACAGGTCAATCCAAAGGTGGGTCAATCCACAGGTCAATTAAAAGGTGGGTCAATCAAAAGGTCAATCCAAAGGTGGGTAAATCCACAGGTCAATCCAAAGGTGGGTAAATCCACAGGTCAATCCAAAGGTGGGTAAATCCACAGGTCAATCCAAAGGTGGTCAAATCTGCAGGTCAAACTTGTAAAATCAATTTTCATCTGAAAAATCATCAGTTTTCATCCTATCGACTTGAAAATTAAGCAGCAATTGTATATTCCCTCACTGATTTGGGAGACCAACTATTTTTGAGGTCAGAAGGTCAAAGGTCAACTCAAGATCAAACTTCTAAAATAAATTTCCGTCTGTAACATCGTCAATTTTGATCTGATCGACCCGAGCTTTGATTTAGATCGTCAATTTTAATCTTAATGAAACGGACAATTTGATGTATCCATGGCAACGGGTTTTTGGGGAGGGGTGGATTTTGCAGGTATCGGTGTTTGTTTGTCTGATGGTTTAATTTGTAGTCCTGACAGAATATATCGCAGAGGCAGAGCATTCACCTTTGACTTGTCCACAGTCAAGGTTGGATTCCTGCCATCAGATTTGTATTTCACACGCAGGGCATCGCATCACAAAGCGTGCCAACCCGAAGGTGGGCATTAAATATCACAGATTATAATTGTGTGTCTTTCGACAGAGTCCCAGATGCAGGAAGTTGCTGGGCCCTGGTTACATTCCAAAATCCTGCCATAACCTTCAGGGAGTGGCAAGCACAGCTGACTCCCTAGTAATGATGCTACCAGCAGCGAGCTGCTGCACGCAAGAGAATACGTTGCTTCTGCAAAGGTGTAGGTAGAAATGGTGGGAAAGGGGAGGGAGAGTGGGATTTGTGAAGAGCACAAGTAAATCCATGCAAGGTGGGTGCACCTTTTTGCTATTCCTATCCGAACACTTGGGTCACGATGCTGAGACACAGAAGGATACACAAGGAGGACACAGGAGGAGGCCACTCGGCCTATCAAGCCCTTTGTCATCTACAAATTCCCATCAATCCCGGGACGAAACACAATCTCTGAGTCCCTTCTTTTTTACACAATAAAAAAAACTAATTACACTTTCCCACTTGACACGATAAGCTCAAGTACGCTACACAATCGGCCATGTTCAACTTACAGACATCACAACTCGATCTCACTGAGCTAATCTTAAGCGACCAACGTACCTTTCCTGTCAATGTACCTCGAACCCCTAAGTACCCATTTGATATAAGTATTTATTCAAATCCACTTTATACAAGCTACCAACTGGCCCTCTGATACCACCTCCCCTAATAACTCTCGATGTACAACCATCGGGGTCCCCTCTTCGTGGTGGTTGTAGACCCCACCGCAAGTTGGGGGCCAAATCTTCCCCATTCTTCCCTGATGCCCGGATTCGTCAGGGCAGCGCGGTCACGGTCAGAGTGCCGATCGCTCCCCATGGATCGGCCCTTTCACTCTTGTCTCTGTCTCTCTCTGTCTCTGTCTGTCTGTCTCTGTCTGTCTCTGTGTCTGTCTCTGTCTGTCTCTGTGTCTGTCTCTGTCTCTCTGTCTCTGTCTCTCTTTGTATATCTCTGTCTGTCTCTGTCTCTGTCTCTGTCTGTCTGTCTCTGTGTCTGTCTCTGTGTTTGTCTCTGTCTGTCTCTGTCTCTCTGTCCCTCTGTCTCTCTTTGTATATCTCTGTCTGTCTCTGTCTCTCTCTCTCTCTGTCTCATTGTCTCTGTCTGTCTGTCTGTCTGTCTGTCTCTCTCTCTCTCTCCAACTCTGTCATGGCCCTGAATTTTTTTGAAGGTGGGGGTCCACCATCCTGGATGTGGGGGATCTCTGGGTTGCTCCTGGGAGATTGATCGGCTGTCTCCATGCCAGTTGTTAGAGAGAACTGTCTGGGGCTAAACAACAACAACTCGCTATGTAAAATACCCCTGACTTAGTTTAGCGGTTAGGGTGCCGGCTTGGGATCCTAGGATCCTGGGTTCGAATCCCGGTCGATCGCTAAATTAACGCCAGGGGGGTTGACTCAGCCTGTCATCCTTCCGAGGTCGGCAAATTGAGTACCAGCTTGCTGGGATGAATGATCCTGGTGTGTTCCCCAGTTTAGAATAGGTGCACCGTATCCCTGCGCATCGTAAGAGGGGACTAATGGTTGGCGTCAGGAAGGGCATCCGGCCATAAAAACATTGCCTTAAACAGGGAACCATGGTGCCCAAAAAATCCCAACCCCTGCTCTGCGGGGGGGGGGGGGGGGGGGGAAATGGCCTCTACAGGTGGTTCCTGCTTTCACTCTGTTTCCGTCACTGTCCATCTCAATAAAAACAGAAACTGTTTTGCTTCAACTTTATCAATATCACAGGTTTTGATCCCATATGCAATCCTGAGTTGATTTGTCTCCTGATGTCCCTGTCATTCCTGTAAAAGTAATTATCTCCAAATGTTTTTTTTCCTACACTTGATATATGAACATATAAATACATCTCTAGTATTTCTCAACTTGATTTCTCAGCTCTTTGCCCCTCATAAACCCAAACATTCTGTATACATCTTAATGAAACACCATATATATATTATATATATATATATATATATATATATATATATATATATATATATATATATATATATATATATATATATATATATATATATATATATATGTATATACAGACTTGGCATTTAATAGAGAATTTTATTTTTTTCTTCACTTGTGTTTACTTTCTGATCAATCTGGTGAGTTTCTTTTACCCTTCGGTGATGTCTTTGTTGAAAGAATCATGTCACTGATTGTCTTTCGCAGCAAGAAGTCAATAACAGGATTATATCACAGGTGGAGTGACAAAATGTAAGGACAGGTACATTTGACGATTGGCTTCACAATCGGGTATATAAGGGTTGTTGCGTTCTGTCTTAGTGGAAAACAACTGCTGCACGTCTACAAAAGTTATTGCCGCTTCCTCTGGAGATGGTCCGTCAACTTGACAATGCTGTTTGTCATGGAGTGGTGGCTTTACGAAATTCTGGCATGAAACAGCGTGCTATTGCTCAGCAGTATGGCATCACTCAAGGTCAGGTGTTAGAGATCCTGAAACGAAATGCTCAGAGGGGTGTCCCTACTCCAATACCGAGGCCAGCACGTCCACGCAGAACCACAAGGAGAGATGATCGCCAGCTGCACCGGTTAGTCTGCAATGGCCGTACCAAGTCAGCTAATCGGCTTAGGGCTGAGTGGCATCAACTCACAAATGTGCCTGTATCCAGAAGGCTAGTCAACCAACGACTGGTTCAAGCAGGCTATCGTGCCAGGCGTCCCCTGAGAAAGCCACGCCTGACCAGACAACACAGCCAGCGCCGATTGCAGTGGGCCAAAGAGCACCGTCAATGGCAGCCAGGACACTGGAATCATGTGACCTTCAGTGACGAGTCTAGATTTCTGGTCTATCATCAAGCTGGCCGCGTCCGAGTGCGCAGACAAGTGCATGAAGCCCACAACGAAGATTGTATAGTGCCAAGAGTCCAAGCTGGAGGTGGTGGGGTGACCGTTTGGGCTGCTTTTCATGCAGGGGGCAAAACTGACCTGGTTGTTCTGAATGGAAACCTGAACCAGTTCAAGTACAGGGTCATTCTGGAAGAAACATTGCTTCCATTTGCTCGTGCAGCCTTTCGAGGAAACTTTGTCTTCCAAGATGACAATGCACGGCCTCATCGTGCTCACATGATCCAGCACTTTCTTGCTGACCGTGGTGTAGAGCATATGGAGTGGCCTGCCATGTCCCCGGATATGAATCCGATAGAGAACTTGTGGGCAGAATTAACGCGTCAAATCGACAACTTGGACCAGCAGCCTACCTCTGTGCGTGAATTGTAGCAGACTATTGTCACTGCATGGCAAGCGATTCCTGTCCAAACCTTGGCAAATCTCATGAACAGCATGCCTCAACGTGTACGTGCTCTCCTGAATGCTCGTGGGGGTTACACGAAGTACTGAACTGTAATTTTACTGTCCGTAATCCCAGTCATAATTTAGCTTTTGTTTTTGTTGAAAAAAAATATATTTGGCTAATGTGCAAAATAGAGAGATACTTCTGGAAAACGTACAGAAGTTTAACACAGTACTGTCCATGAATTGAGTTCGATATCAGTTTCCATCACTTTCAAGGATCAATTTATTTGCTTCGAAATGTCAAATGTTTTTTTGTTTCTTTTAAATGTCACATTAACAAAATCTAGAATAATTTCAACATAATTCCAATGAACTTTTGGTTCTAAGTCATCTTGAAAAGTAAGTTCACCCCCACAAAAAAAATATATATATTCCATATTAAATGCCAAGTCTGTGTATATATATATATATATATATATATATATATATATATATATATATATATATATATATATATATATATATATATATATATATATATTATATATATATATATATATAAATATATATATATATATATATATATATATAAATATATATATATATATACATATATATATATATAGATATATATATATATATAAAAAAAAAAAAAAATAGATATATATAAATTTCTATAAATAGATATTCTTTATATACAGACTTGGCATTTAATATGGAATTTTTTTTTTTCTGACTTGGGTTTACTTTCTTAACTCAGTATATCAATCTGGTGAGTTTCTTTTACACTTTGGTGATTTATTTGTTTAAAGAACCATGTCACTGATTGTCTGTCGCAGCAAGAAGTCAACAACAGGATTATATCACAGGTGGCGTGGCAAAATGTACGGACAGGTGCATTTGATGATTGGCTTCACAGTTGGGTATACAAGGCTTGTTGCGTTCTGTATTAGTGGAAAACAACTGCTGCACGTCTCCAAAAGTTATTGCCGCTTCCTCTGGAGATGGTCCGTCAACTCGACAATGCTGTTTGTCATGGAGTGGTGGCTTTACGAAATTACGGCATGAAACAGCGTGCTATTGCTCGGCAGTATGGCATCACTCAAGCTCAGGTGTCAAACATCCTGAAACGAAATGCTCAGAGAGGTGTCCCTACTCCAATACCGAGGCCAGGACGTCCCCGCAGAACCACAAGGAGGGATGATCGCCAGCTGCACCGGTTAGTCCGCAATGGCCGTACCAAGTCAGCTAATCGGCTTAGAGCTGAGTGGCAGCAACTGACAAATGTGCCTGTATCCAGAAGGCTAGTCAACCAACGACTGGTTCAAGCAGGCTATCGTGCCAGGCATCCCCTGAGAAATCCACGCCTGACCAGACAACACCGCCAGCGCCGATTGCAGTGGGCCAGAGAGCACCGTCAATGGCAGCCAGGACACTGGAATCACGTGATCTTCAGTGACGAGTCTAGATTTCTGGTCTATTGTCAAGATGGCCGCGTCTGAGTGCGCAGACAAGTGCATGAAGCCGACAACAAAGATTGTATAGTGCCAAGAGTCCAAGCTGGAGGTGGCGGGTTGACCGTTTGGGCTGCTTTTCATGCAGGGGGCAAAACTGACCTGGTTGTTCTGAATGGAAACCTGAACCAGTTCAAGTACAGGGCCATTCTAGAAGAAACATTGCTTCCATTTGCTCGTGCAGCCTTTCGAGGAATCTTTGTCTTCCAAGATGACAATGCACGGCCTCATAGTGCTCGCATGATCCAACACTTTCTTGCTGACCGTGGTGTAGAGCATATGGTGTGGCCTGCCATGTCCCCGGATATGAATCCGATAGAGAACTTGTGGGCAGAATTAACGCGTCAAATCGACAACTTGGACCAGCAGCCGACCTCTGTGCGTGAATTGCAGCAGGCGATTGTCACTGCATGGCAAGCAATTCCTGTCCAAACCTTGGCAAATCTCATGAACAGCATGCCTCAACGTGTACGTGCTCTTCTGAATGCTCGTGGGGGTTACACGAAGAACTGAACTGTAATTTTACTGTCTGGAATCCCAGTCATAATTTAGCTTTTGTTTTTGTTGAAATTTTTTTTGGCTGATGTGCAAAATAAAGAGATACTTCTGGAAAACGCACAGAAGTTTAACACAGTACTGTCCATGAATTGAGTTCGATATCAGTTTGCATCACTTTCAAGGATCAATTTATTTGCTTCGAAATGTCAAATGTGGTTTTTGTTTCTTTTAAAGGTCACATTAACAAAATCTAGAATAATTTCAACATAATTCCAATGAACTTTTGGTTCTAAGACATCTTGAAAAGTAAGTTCACCCCCACAAAAAAATATTCCATATTAAATGCCAAGTCTGTAGATATAAAATATATATATATAGATATATATATATATATATATATATACATATAGTAAAGATTTGCGGTTGGGAGTATAAGAATGATATAAAATGAGTTCTCCAACCTCTTACAATCGAACAAATAAAATGTAGTTGGATCGACAGATCGACAGATGACACAGAGATAGTGTTTTGTCCCTGGATCCCACAGAGGGAAGAGGCTGGACACATTGGCACGTGATCACTGCTGATTGGAGTAAAGTCACCACAATACTGACGTTTACATTACCATCATGGCTTACCATTGGTTGGTTAACCCTGAAAATGCTGCTTTGTGATTGGTCATCCAGCATAGGCATTTATTTGGGAGGAAAATCATGGATTTTTTTTTTTAAACTCCTGAGGAAAGTCAACGGATGCACTCACTGCATGTACCACGTGTTGTTCATTGAAACGTCGAGGGAACAAAATTTTATTTGGTCGATTGTAAGAGTTGGAGAGCTCATTTTGAATCATTCTTATGCTCTTATACTTATATTGTAAGATGCAAACAGCCCAGCCACACATACCTCTTCCCATATAAACAGCCAAGCCACACATACCTCTTCCCATATAAATGGCCGAGCCACACATACCTCTTCCCATATAAATGGCCTAGCCACACATACCTCTTCCCATATAAATGGCTGAGCCACACATACCTCTTCCCATATAAATGGCCGAGCCACACATACCTCTTCCCATATAAACAGCCTAGCCACACATACCTCTTCCCATATAAATGGCATAGCCACAAATACCTCTTCCCATATAAACAGCCTAGCCACACATACCTCTTCCCATATAAATGGCTGAGCCACACATGCCTATTCCCATATAAACAGCCCAGCCACACATACCTCTTCCCATATAAACGGCCGAGCCACATATACCTCTTCCCATATAAATGGCCTAGCCACACATACCTCTTCCCATATAAATGGCCGAGCCACACATACCTCTTCCCATATAAACAGCCTAGCCACACATTCCTCTTCCCATATAAACGGCCTAGCCACACATACCTCTTCCCATATAAACAGCCTAGCCACACATACATCTTCCCATATAAATGGCATAGCCACAAATACCTCTTCCCATATAAACAGCCTAGCCACACATACCTCTTCCCATAAAAACGGACGACCCACACACATACCTCTTCCCATATAAACGGCCTAGTCACACATACCTCTTCCCATATGAATGGCCTACCCACACATACCTCTTCCCATATAAATGGCCTCGCCACACATACCTCTTCCCATATAAACGGCCTCGTCACACATCACCATGCACTTGCCTTTATTCATCAATGCAGAGGAACCAGTGAAGTATTTTCCAGCAGTGACATGTATTTTCCGAGCGTGGAAATCGCTTCATGTAAACTAGTTAAAGCACTAACTAGGACATCACTTGGTAGAGCGGATACCTCCGCCAGGCTGAACAGTTTACAGTTTGTATCCCACTGATACGCCGGATCTGGATTCGGCCCTGAACCAAAATCGAATCGGCTTGTTATTGTCACTTCCCCAATTCATCCACCAAGTTTTGTGTGAATCCGTCCATACGTTTTTGAGATATCCTGTTCACAAACAAACAGACAAACAGAGGTGGAAGCATAACCTCTGTCTACCTTCAGTGGTAGATCCATGGAGCAGCGGAGGTGACAATTCTAATGACACAACACACACCGACCATCCCGAAATGGACATTCCAGCACCACCATAACACTTTTACACCTACTAAGCAACTTACACTTATTATTTCTCTCATTACCAACTCGCGTACCTGACAAACCCGAAATTACTAAACTCGCACCTATTAACTAGACTACGCAAGCCATACATAAAGCATAAAACACATGCATGCATATTACGGTAGTCAGAATTCAGGACCATAGACAGCTCACTCTCTCTTCCCCCTTCGACGTCCCTTCTCCTTCTCTCCATCCATCAGCTGCCGCCCCCCTCCCGGCTCCCCCACCCACTATTCCACTCATTCCCATTTTTTCAAAGCCCCCACTCGTCCCACTGTTAACCCTTCCAGAGTCCCAAACTATGTACACGATGCAAAAGCCCTCACCCAATAGCAGCAGGCGGTGTGTGGTACGGTATGATTGCTTGTCTTTCTCTATTAGTTTTTCGATTCGCTTGTTCGCTTCCTTCCACACCTTCTCGTCTTTCTTCTGCTCGTCCGACTTGCTGTCGAAGCAACCCATGTCGTTATTCTGCGCCGGAACGCTCTGCCAGGCGGGGGGACGACGAAGTCCCTTCTCTCCGGGCCGCGAGACCCTCCAGCTCGCGCCGACTCTCCTCCGAGGAACAATCCGCGCGCGCCTGTGAACACGCGCCGTGTCGTGTAATGGGGTCCGAGTGGATAAACCGGGGAGATTGGACGAGACAAACAAAAGGGAGCTTGGGGGGTTGTACAAAAGGTCAGAAATGTAGGAAGGGCAGTGAACTCAGGACGAGGTGAGGAGAAACAGAGCAGTGAGCATGGATAACATCGGAACGAGAGAGATTTAATGAGAGATATCCCGGGAGAGAAAGGCGGGTAAGTGGGAGGTGCGAATTAAAGGAGATCAAATACAGAGCGTGTCCACTCTATGACTAGAGCCAGGTGAGCTGGAAGTCTTTTCTGCTTCAACATGAGCTGATTCGAGCTGTGAAAGCATGTTCTTGTGTATTTTACTACTGGCACCCCTTAAGTAAAAACAAAGCCCAAAACACAGAAGTTCCTAAATAAATTAAAAAGAAATGTAAAACAAATAAGAAATGATCTTAAACTCTGTGACAAGCACTTTAACAAATGTTTTGCAACCTTGACTCAAACATATCTGTTGAAAACCGAATTTCTTGGTGAGCTTCATGCCAGGTGGCCTCCCTAGCAGCTCATCAGTAAGGACAGGAATTTGTAATTTCTTCAGGGTGCCGGCGATAACTCACCGACTCTTCACGAAAAACACTGACTGTGAGGAATCTTTAACATATATCAATGGCCAGTGCTGGCACACTTGTTCACCGGATCAATATCCTTGCGATGGACGGCACACATATTGATGCATAGTCTGTATGCGGAACACCAGAATTGAAGTTTTATAGCAAGGCCAAAATTTGATCCCAGGCTAGACAGCTCAGACAGAGTGGTACGCACACTCGTAGGCCTATCCTGCAGAACAATAGCGTGTTCATTATACAAGTTTCGTTTCATTTACCGAATATCCCCAATTAAATATACCTATTCAACATTGTTCTAACACTGTTTTTGTTTTGGTGTGTGTGTGTATATATATATTTCATTCACTTAAATTCAATTCACTAGAGCACTTCACAAATCCAGGCTTTATGGGATAGCGGCCAGACGGAAGCCACTCCTGAGAAAAAGGCACATGACAGTATGCCTGGAGTTTGCAAAAAGGTACATGAAAGACTGAGAGCATGAGGCAAATGATTGTGGTCTGATGAGATGAACATTGAACTCTGGCCTAAATGTAAAGCGCTACATCTAGCAGAAACTGAGCATAGCTCATCACCCATCTAACACCATCCCTACTGTGAAGCATGGAGGTGGCAGCATCATTCTATGGGGATGCTTTTCAGCAGCAGGTACTGCGAGACTTGCAAGGATAGGGGGAACAATAAATGGAGCCAAATACAGGCAAATCCTTGAGGAGAACCTGCTTCAGTATGCAAAAGATCTTAAACTGCGGCAAAGATTTATGTTCCAATAGGACAATGACCCCAAACATACAGCCAAATCAACACTGGAATGGCTTCAGAACAATAATGTGAAAGTCCTTGAATGCCCCAGCCAAAGCCCAGATTTGAATCCCATTGAGAATCTGTGGAAAGACTTGAAGATTGATGTTCACCGATGCTCTCCATCCAACTTGACAGAGCTTGAGCAAATCTGCAATGAAGAATGGGAGTAACTCCCGAAATCCAGATGTGCAAAGCTGATACTGACATACCCAAGAAAACTCGAAGCTGTAATTGCTGCAAAGGTGCTTCTGCAAAGTATTGACTTAGGGTGTTGACTACTTATGTCAATTAGATATTTCTGTTTGTCATTTTCAATCACTTTGTAAATAATAATAAAAATCCACTGCCATTATGGGGTATTATATGTAGATCTTTGCGACTTTGCGCATGACTTTGCGCAGACTTTGCGCATGCGCAAGATTGGAGGTCACGTCTTTTCGAAGCTGTCCATGCGCTCACGCTTTCGGAGTTAAGTAATTTTTCACAATTGTGTTTTTGTCGAAACTGCATCTATCTTTCGCTGTGTGTACCTATAGTGTGTCTTTAGTAAGATTCTCGGTGTTAATTTTTCATACATGTATACAAAATCGTCGGTTAATTTGTGTCGCGTATTTTGAGGCCTAGTAGGCTACCGTGTCCGACCTTGAGGCTTTGTTTTTCACGCAGCGGTCCGTCGATTGCGCTGCAATTACTTTCGTTCTCTGTTTTTGTCCCAGTCTTTCACCCCATACTTCCTTGTTTAAAATCTCAACTCAAGAAAAAATAAAAAAATAAAAATATATTTCCTTCTCTGTTCTTATTCGTTGTTCTTATTTGTTCGTTCGTTCTTCGATCACGTGTTTCACCCCCATTTCCATTTCCCCAGATAGTTTTCACTGCTTAATTTAAAAATGTTTAAACTTTCCCCTGAAGAACTGTATTCTGTCGTATATTATAGCACCTTTTTCTTCTTCTTCTATAAAAGGATGCTTTCGACTTGCTCACCAAATCTATTCATTCCAAAAACAAATTCCATCTCTTACAGTTCCTCTTTTCTACATTCCCGAAACTCTCCTGCACTCCACTCCTCCTTCAGCGTCCTCAAACGTATTTTTGACTCGAAGGTCACAAGAAACTCATTTTGCAATAAATGTTCGTTTCCCATTAATCGTACACTTTCTAAAATCCAATCTCACCCCTCCCCTCCAAATCTTCCCCATCACCCCCTTCCCTCCAAAACTTCCCCATCACCCCTCCCCTCCAAAACTTCCCCATCACCCCTCCCCTCCAAATCTACCCCCTTGCCCCTCCCCTCCAAATCTTCCCCATCACCCATCTCTTTCAAATATTCCCCCTTGCCCCTCCCCTCCAAATCTTCCCCATCACCCATCCCTTTCAAATCTTCCCCCTCCCCTCCAAATCTTCCCCATCACCCCTTCCCTCCAAAACTTCCCCATCACCCCTCCCCTCCAAAACTTCCCCATCACCCCTCCCCTCCAAATCTACCCCCTTGCCCCTCCCCTCCAAATCTTCACCATCACCCATCTCTTTCAAATCTTCCCCCTTGCCCCTCCCTTTCAAATCTTCCCCATCAACCATCCCTTTCAAATCTCCCCCCTTGCCCCTTCCCTCCTAAACTCCCCCCACACCCCTCCCCTCCTAGACTCTCCCTCGCTCCTCCCCCCCTAGACTCCCCTCTCACCCCTCCTCCTCAAAGCGTCCTCCCCGCTTCTTCCCCCTTCCAACTTTCACCTTCATCTCCCCCAACCTTCTGCCTCGCTCTTCCCCCTCCTCAAATAACACCTCACTGTGCCTCACCCAATCACCATCAAACCTTTTGTCTGCCCCATTCTTCCCTTTCTCCAAGCTATTCTGAAATCTCTGACACACCTTCAACAGCTCTCCCTACCACTTCCTCCTCTTCCACATCTTACCCTACCCCTCACCCCCCATGTTCTGTAACCGATGCTCCCCCTTCCTCTTCATTAACGGTATGGACCTCAAACATCCGGGGCCTTCGCTCAAACTTGACTGATCTCTCCACACAGGTTGCTTCTGACAAACCAGACATGATCTGCTAAACATAAACTTTCCTCCTTCATGATGTCTCTGATTCCTTGGAATCTCTCCCAGGTTACTCCCTCCTCCGGTATGATAGACCTGAGCCTCGTCCTGGAAGTGGGGTTGCTATCTTTATCAAAAACTCTCTTCCTCACTCGCCCTGCACTGCCCTCTCTCCACCTCACCCCCAGGAATACCTCTGGCTACGGCTTCCCCTTCGCTCCCACCTCTTGTTCATATGTGTGCTGTACCGTCCACCAAACAGTGATGACTCCATCTACATCTTGCTGTCTGATAATATGGACCAACTTCTATCTACCCATCCCAACTCTCTCTTCCTCATATGTGGTGATTTCAATTGTCACCATGCCAGTTGGCTGGGTGTGGGTACCTCTCTCACCAGCCATGGCTCTTCAGCAAAGGACTTCTGTGACTCACTGGGACTGACACAATCTCTCAATTTCCCGACCCGGATCTCAGTCAACGGAGCATCTTCTCTTCTGGCCTTGGTTGTGACTAACTTCCCTGAAAATGTCTGCTGCTCTTCTTTTGCGCCAATCGGCTCATCTGATCATGTGCTTGTTAAAGTGGACATCTCTCTGACCATTCTCAGAGAGCCTCCTCAGCGTCGCGAGTCTGGCATTTCACTCAGGCCAACTGGCACCGTCTTCAATCAGCCATCAATCATCTGGACTGGTCTCCCATCTCTACCGCCTCTGACATCAACTCATCCTGGGAATTCTTCCAAAGTAAATTGCTCTCTCTCATGCACAGATTTATCCCATCTCGTCTTCAGTTGTCATACCCTTCCTCCCGTCCATGGTACACGGAATCTTGTGGTGAGGCTGTTGCCCAGAAACAACTTGCTTTCGTCTCCTGGAAAGCAAATCCAACGGAAGGAAATCTCATTTCCTTTCACAAAGCCCGAAACAAGTGTGTGCCCACCCTCAGGAGAGCCAGGAAACAATATCTCTCTGTTCTCAAGACCGAACTCTCTTATCTGTCTCCTTCTTCCAAATCCTGGTGGCGTCTGGTCAAATTTGTTTCTGGTGGTTGTTCCCCCTCCATCCCCTCCCTCACCTCAAACGGCTACACGGCTGACTCTGCACGTGAAAAAGCTGAATGCCTCAACTCTGTGTTTGCCTCTAAATCTTGTGTCCCAAACCCATCCCTCTCTGTACCCACAGTACCCAGTCGTACCCAGCTGCTCCTAGACTCTGTGTCCTTTCCTCCTGACAAGGTGGAAAAGTTTCTGTCAACCCTCGACTGTGATTCTGCAACTGGACCTGACGGCATCAGCCCACGGGTCCTAAAATCCTGTACTTCCGCTCTTTCACTCCCTCTCACTGTTCTCTTCACCCTCTCTTTTGCTCAAGGTCATCTGCCATCTGCTTGGAAATCAGCCAACATCACCGCTTTGCACAAAAAAGGTGCAAAAACAGATCCTAGCAACGACAGACCAATCAGCCTTCTCCCAATTATCAGCAAAGTCATGGAATCCATCGTTGCTTCAGATATGAAATCTTTCCTCTTCTCCAATGGCTTGATCTCTGATCATCAATTTGGTTTCAGACCTGGTCACTCTACTCTGGACATGCTGCTTCTGCTTTCTCAACAATGGATGGAGGTCCTCAATGCCAAACAGGAAATTAGAGCTGTCTCCCTTGACATATCATGTGCCTTCGATATGGTCTGGCACCCCGCTCTGCTCACCAAACTCTCCTCCTTTGGTATCCATGGAAATCTCCACGCATGGCTGGCGGACTTCCTCTCTAGTCATAGTCAACGTGTGGCCCTGAATGGGTTTCTCTCATCTCCTCCTCCTGTTCAGGCTGAAGTTCCCCAAGGCAGTGTTCTGGGCCCTGTGCTTTTTCTGGTCTTCACCATTGATCTCTCTGACACTCTTGAAAATCCTCTCTATCTCTTTGCTGATGACCCTACTCTCTGTCGCTCCATTCCTCATCCCTCAGATCGGCAGTCTGCAGCATCCTCACTCTCTGCAGACCTGGACAAAATCACAGACTGGGCAAACAAGTGGATCATGTCTTTCAATCCTGACAAATCTCACACTCTTACGATGTCTCTCCGAAAAGACCGACTGGACAACCCTCCCATCCACTTTCTGAATAATCCTCTCCAAGAAGTTCTGTCACTCAAGCTTTTGGGTCTCACTATCTGCCATGATCTTTCCTGGGAAAACCACATTTCAAATCTGGCCTCCAAAGCCAGTCGCCGACTGGGCATCCTCTGTCGTGCGAAGTCCTTCCTTGGCACACCTGAGCTCCTCACCACATACAAGGCTTTCATCTGCAGCTCAATGGAATACTGCTCTCCCCTCTGGGGTGGTGCTCCTGCCTCACACCTAGCTCGTCTTCATGCTGTTGAAACCAAAGCGTTCAGAATCATTGGAATCTCCCGCGATGAAGCTAACTCCAAGGGCCTTTCATTCACTCACCGCAGGCAGGTTGGTGGTCCTTCCGTCTTCTACCGACTCCTCTCTGGCCTTGCCCCCCCCCCCCAGCTCTCTCTGGGCTCTGTCCCCCAAATATTCCGACAGGTCGCACAAGATCTGCCTGCAACCCTCTTATGGTTAAACTGCCAAAATCAAGACTCTCTGCTCACCTTCACTCCTTCATTCCTCTTTTCTCCCACCTCTGGAACAAACTCCCTCACTCTCTTCAATCCCACTCCACCCTCCAGCTTTTTAAAACAGCTGTTCACCACCATCTCTTATCTTCCCCCATCCAAAACCTTGATCTTTTCTACCCACGCTAATTTCACCCCAATTCCACTTTTTTGAAATACCAACTTCTGTCCTGGAAGTCCTTGGTGTCCTTGTGTTTTATACTTCTCCCCCCCCCCCCCCCCATCCCCCTTCCTACGCCTCCTCCCCCCAAGCCCTCTCCCTCCCACACATCTCCCTGCTCTCAAATGTTGTGTTTGTGTGCTTCCCCTTCTCTCCCAATCTTGTCTTCTGCTCCCTCTTTTTATATATTTTGTTTGTCTGTTTCATTTGTTTGTGAAATAAATGTTAGCTCTTTCACGAGCCTCGATTCTGTATACAAAAAAAGGAAAAAAAAGATCGGTGACCAAAAAAATCTCAATTTAATCCATTTTTAATTCCGGCTGTAACACAACAAAATATGAAAAAGTCAAGGGGTGTGAATACTTTCTGAAGGCACTGTACTGTATATACTAAGCAGGAGAGAAAGAGAAGGGAGAGGGAAAGGAGTGGAGAGAAAGAGGAGGAGGGGAAGCAGTTCAGATCGGATATATCAGAATATAATGACAGCAGATTGCACAAATAGAAAAAAAACAATGCGATCTCAAGTTAAAAAAAAATTCACAACATTTTCAGCAGGCGAACTGGATAACACCAAATTCACCGCAAAACATTGTGGTGCCGCACCGCATGTGGGTCGGGCCTAAACTTTGTATTTTGATTTATTGACCAGTTATTACAAAGGAGAATAGGGTGTATTTTTGGTTGTGTTTGGCAGAGTGATAGTGCGTGCCATCCACGGGTACTTTTGCCCATGAATTAATACTGTACGTAGTGTGGGTTAGCACAGTTGATTAACTGCATACACTGTCAAATTGTAAAAGGATGTCTGTAAACACTATCGGGCCGCACTGCATGTCTTTCTCAAAATACCACCAGTCGCTAGCAAATACCACCCGTCGCTAGAAAGTACCACCCGTCACTAGCAAATACCACCTGTTGTTTCGCTGACAGGAATATCAAGAGAAGGGTGAGCAAGAAGGGGATGGGAGCGAGGAGGGGGGGAGAGCGAGGAGGATGGGGGAGCGAGGACGTGAGGGAGATTGGGGAGGGGAAGGGGGTGTTTTTGACTTGCGTTTCGTAGGCGTACTTGATGAGGTAAGGAGGGATTCTTGATTTGCATTTTGTTGGAGGATTTGAGGGGGAGGTAGAGGAGTTCTCGGCTTGTGGTTGGTAGTGAGACTTGTGGGGAAAGGTGGGGGGGGGGGGGGGGGGTTCGACTTGCATTTGGAAGGGGGACTTGAGGGGAAGCAAGGGGAGGGGGGAGGTTGCCCAGACTGCAGGTTTACATTTACCTAGAGTCTAGCTTTACCCCCTTAAATCTCATGGAGGGATAGGGAGGTTTATATTGGTGAAAGGAGAAGTGTCTGCTCGTGTATGTGTTTTAAATGATAATAACTCCAAAACCATGAAACCGAGTAACCCAAAACTTTGCATGCATAGTAATGGAACTCTAAGGGAGCGCATGAATGAAAACTGAGTATTTGGGTAAATATAAACATTCCTTTTGAAAATGGTTTAGGGGTGCTCATCATAAAAAGGCTTACCAAGATGGTGGTGCACCTTGTCGCCATCTTGGTCAGCAAACTATCACCTTGCAGGGATCTTAAGCCTCAATTTTGTTTCAGACTGCTCACCAATGCCTTGACTTGGAACAGGCTGAAACAGTTTCTGTATGATAAAGTGCTCAAAATTTGCTTTTTTCGCTTTCCTCAATCATATCATCGAATACGTGATCTTTATACCTAGGAATTGCTATAATCATTGCTTTTGTAGATGCTATCGTTTTCAAATGAGGAACCTGGAGCGATTTCATGGATTATATGAAGTGATTTTCCACGATGAACTGTCACAGATTAATTAAAGTATATAATTCAAATCTGGCTTAAGATTTGAGGATCAGCTCTCGTGGACTAAATAAGTGTTGAAAACAGGAGTGAAATCTGAAAAATTTACGAAACTAGCAAATCTTGCAATTAATGCTTACCAAGCCAGCCATTCCTTATCAAACTTTTTGTTGGAGTGCTTGCTTGAGTGCTTAAGCCAATTGGCAAGTGCTCTGCAAGCTGCTTGGTTATGGAACACCCCCCTGTTTCACCATTCTCTTCCCTTTCCATTTGCTTTATTTGTCTTTTTACTTAAATATTTGTAATGACTTTGTTGCTCAACTTTCAGGGGTATTATTTGATGTTTGTTAATTTGGCGATACAGTCGACAGCGGTGTAATTGACGTTTCATATCACAGCGGTTGTTTCTTTTTTGGAAATAAAATGACAAATTGACATCCAAGACAATGTACACGAAGTATTCTCCATATTTACACAAGAAAGTACAAATATAAACGTGTGTTCCGTTGTCTTAGTTAAATACGAGGTGTGATCAGTAAATCCCTGGCCTGACATGAAAAAGTCAATGATACGCATTAACAGAATGAAATTATGATTTTTGGATTTTTTGAGCATGAAGTAGCTTCGGTCATCTGCATTACACTCCTTAATTATTGTGCTACATTGAACGATCAATTTTCATGTTATCTTAAATATCTACCCAACTGAAACCTCAGCCAGTTGTGTTCTTGAGATCCCCAAATGAGGCCATAATTACCCTTTGCCTGCAGGCATGAAAAGGCTCCCACAGGATTATCATCAATTTACACATATAAGGTCAAAAATAACATATACACTGTAGTCACACTTCAAAAAACTGGAAATTTTGCAATCACAAGTATTTTATTTGAAATAAATAAATAATAAAACAAGTAAATCGGGTGTTTTGCTTTCGCCGTCTTCTCTTGTTGCTTTTACCTCCAGTCACCTCTTCGAACTTGTCCTTTAGCCCTCCTTTAATTTGTGTAGTCAGCAGGGATATTATTTTACAAGACAGTAAACTCATCACCCCTCCCTGCTCACTCCTGCCCCTATCCCTAATCCTGCCCCTATCCCTACTCCTGCCCCCCTACCCCTACTCCTACCCCCTACTCCTACTCCTACCCCCTTCTTTCTTTCTTTCTTTTCTCTTCTCTTTCTTTCTCTCTCTCTCTCTCTCTCTCTCTCTCTCTCTCTCTCTCTCTCTCTGTCTCTCTCCTCTGTCTCTCTCTCTGTCTCTCTCTCTGTCTCTCTCTCTGTCTCTCTCTCTGTCTCTCTCTCTGTCTCTCTCTCTGTCTCTCTCTCTGTCTCTCTCTCTGTCTGTCTCTCTCTCTGTCTCTCTCTCTGTCTCTCTCTCTGTCTCTCTCTCTGTCTCTCTCTCTGTCTCTCTCTCTGTCTCTCTCTCTGTCTCTCTCTCTGTCTCTCTCTCTGTCTCTCTCTCTGTCTCTCTCTCTGTCTCTCTCTCTGTCTCTCTCTCTCTCTCCTCTCTCTCTCTCTCTCTCTCTCTCTCTCTCTCTCTCTCTCTCTCTCTCTCTGTGTGCTTCTCTCTGTCTTGCCCCTTCCTCTACACTCCCCCAACCTACATCCTTTCATATAAAATTCCTTCTTATCTTCTCTTTACATTTAAATCCACAACCCCTTTACTTCATATTGTTACGTGCTCCTCCCCGACCCCCTGGTCACGGTGTGCCTCCAAGCCCGAGAGGAGTCACGGCAGAAAAATGTGTTATTCTGTATGTCAAAGATCAATGGTGAAGCGACACCAATTGTTACTCACAAACAAATATTGTATTAAGATCACACAAGAATAACAGTACAACAATAATATGAATCAAAAGTACAATCAATATCCTATGATGGTACCATCAGTTTTGTAATATATAACTCACTTTGCTCCAAGTGAGTGAAACAAGAACATCCCCAATGTCTCTAATCCCCGGCTTCAAGCCAAAGTCGATCCACTCCAGCGATCGACAGATCAATGTCCAATCGAGACCAGAATCCCGTTGGGTTGGCAGTTACAGTCCGGCTGCCAAAGCTGTGCAAAGGCGCCCTCCAGTCGACTGGGAAATCCAAAGGTGCCCTCCAGGCGACTGGGAAATCACACCCTCGGGTATGGACGTTTCCATGGCTCACCGTCGGCGACACGCAGATTTTCCACTCAAAAGCCACGTTACACACACACACACACACACACACACACACACACACACACACACACACACACACACACACACACACACACACACACACACACACCAGATCGCCGTCTGAATGCGGTGAAGATGGTCGAAGTGAGATGAAACCTTGAGCAAAGCGCAAGTCCCTGCGTGAGTCAAAATGGCCGACGGCCCGCTCTCGTGGCGTAACGGCACGACGATGATGACGATGATTCTCTTCAGAATCCACCGCAAAACCTGTCACGCAGGTTGATCTGTCACAGCGATAACAACTCTGTCGCCGGAATCCCTTTCCTGGGAAACCCGAAGTTCACTCGTGACTCTTGCTCGCCAACATTCGCTCCAGACCGCAAAGCCACTATGCTTCTTGTCCGACTCCACTCGCTCCACCTTCTTTCTCTTCGTCGTCGTCCGGTTCCCGATCCGGTTTCCTGTTTCTTTTTAACTCTAACTTTTTCACCTTTTGAAAACAGTTCATAAACAATAAACCTTTTGAAACCAATAATAGTACATGGAATCAAAAATGTTTACAGTAGATGAAAACCACCACAACGGAAGTGACGAATCCGTAACAATATGTTGTTCTCATGTACAACACTTCAAATTTATTTTAAAAGGAGAGCGGGGAGAGTTAGGAGACAAATTTCAAATATGGAGGTGAGGAACCATGAGTGTCGAGTGTAGAAGGTTGGTTTTTGAGGAGGGGGGGTGTTCAGGGATGGGAATAGTACTTGGAAAGCCTCACAGTATAGTTAGCTTTTCAAAATCCATTGGGATGTAGGAATAGAGGGAGTCTGGTGGAGGAGAAGTGGGCAGTGTTCCTGAGAAAGTATAATAGTGAACTTCTTTCATGGCTCATGCTGGTGAAGGCTCATGTTGATCCGTGAAGGTGGACAGGTAGTACAATGACAGGTAGCACAATGACGATTAAACCAATAGGATGTTAATTGAAGTATACTTACCTAACGTGGGAAGAAAAGAGAAGGTGAAGCCTCAAGTGTTAACCCTTTATCTGAGGGGAGGGGAGGTGGTCAATTTATAATTAATCAATTAATCGATTAATTATTTAATTTTTCGATTAATTACTGAAGTAATTTTCAAAAAGTTACAGATTCGGATGAAACTGGTGGTTCAGGTATGTTATTAGTCAATTGATTAATAAATTAATTATTTCACCATTATTATTCAGTTATTTTAATTATACAATTAATCAATCAATTATGGTTTCTCTAGATTTATATCATATCTGTCTGATGCCTTCTTGGGTGTATGTATGTTTGTTTGTTTGTTTGTCTGTCTGTGAACAAGATACATGTATCTCAAAAAGTTGTGGGCTGATTCGGATGAAATTTGGTGAGGTCGGGTATGTGACGAGGACGAAATGATTCGATTATGGTGAACATCCGGATCTGGATCTGAGAATTTTTTCAGGTGCAGCCCCACTTTCAAAAATCGGGATGTCATATACCATGTTGCCCTTCTCCCCTCCCCACCCCTACCCCTACCCCTACCCCTACCTCTGCTCCTACCCCCACTCCTCCTTCACCCCACACTTTTCAAGAGCCCATGAATCTAAACATGCAGTCTCTTAGAAAAAGTGGAGAATGAAGAATTTATCATAACCTATTTATCATTAATAAACAATTGATAGGAGCAAAGTATATCGTGAAAACCGTTCACATTGAGAATACAGAGTGACGCCCCTTGTGGTAGCACGTGACGAGCCAGCATAAATTGGCAGCCATCTTGCCAAGCCTTCTGTAATGAAGCCGTAATCAAAACAACAGTGACTGCAAAAACATGACCAACCATCAATAGGATTCCTTTTTTCAGCCCAGCGATGACAATCACCTCGAGCTTAGAGTCGCTGTCGCATCCATCCCCCAGCTCTGGGGCGAGCACCACACCATCTATAATCAAGCCGTCAATAATGGAGGGAGGTCTGCGTCATGCTCCTGGAGAGTTGTTTGTAAGTCCTCCGTTATTATCCCATATGTATAATGATATCCCATATATATAATGAGACGGAAGCCAAACAGTTCAATCTTGGTTTCAGCAGACCACAGAATCTTGTTTCTCACAGTCTGAGAGTCCTTTAGGTGCTTTTTTGCAAACTCCAAGCGGGCTTTCATGTGTCTTTCACTGAGGAGAGGCTTCCATCTGGCCACTCTGCCATAAAGCCCAGATCGGTGGAGTGTTGCAGTGATGGTTGTCCTTCTGGAAGTTTCTCCCATCTCCACACAGGATTTCTGGAGCTCAGCCAGAGTGACCATCGGGTCCTTGGTCACCTCTCTTACCAAGGCCCTTCTCCCCCGATTGCTCAGTTTGGCCGGGCGGCCAGCTCTAGGAAGAGTCCTGGTTGTTCCAAACTTCTTCCATTTAAGCATTATGGAGGCCACTGTGCTCTTGGGAACCTTCAATGCAGCAGAGATTTTTTTGTAGGCTTCCCCAGGTCTGTACCTCGACACAATCCTGTCTCTGAGCTCTGCAGGCAGTTCCTTCGACCTCCTGGCTTGGTTTTTGCTCTGATATGCATTGTCAGCTGTGAGACCTGATATAGACAGGTGTGTGCCTTTCCAAATCATGTCCAATCAATTGAATTTACCACAGGTGCACTCCAATCAAGGTGTAGAAACATCTCAAAGATGATCAACAGAAATGGGAGGCACCTGAGCTAAATTTCAAGTGTCATAGCAAAGGGTATGAATACTTATGTAAATGTGATATTTCAGTTTTTTATTTTAAATAAATTTTCAAAACTTTCTAACATCCTGTTTTCTCTTTTCCATTATGGGGTATTGAGTGTAGATTGATGAGGGAAAACATGAATTTAAACGATTTCAGCATAAGGCTGCAACATAACAAAATGTGAAAAAAGTGAAGGGGTCTGAATACTTTCTGAATGCACTGTACATGCATAATTACACATACATACAGTACACACATGCATAATTATACATACATACAGTGCATACATGCATAATTATACAGACATACAGTGCATACATGCATAATTATACATACATACAGTACATAGATGCATAATTATACATACATACAGCACATAGATGCATAATTATACATACATACAGCACATACATACATAATTATACATACATACGGTACATACATACATAATTATACATACATACAGTACATATATGCATAATTATACATACACACAGTACATACATGCATAATTATACAGACATACAGTGCATACATGCATAATTATACATACATACAGTACATAGATGCATAATTATACATACATACAGCACATAGATGCATAATTATACATACATACATAATTATACATACATAATTATACATACATACGGTACATACATACATAATTATACATACATACAGTACATAGATGCATAATTATACATACATACAGTACATACATACATAATTATAAATACATACAGTACATACATGCATAATTATACATACATACATACAGTACATACATGCATAATTATACATACATACAGTGCATACATGCATAATTATACATACACACAGTGCATACATGCATAATTATACATACATACAGTACATACATGCATAATTATACATACATACAGTGCATACATGCATCATTATACATACACACAGTGCATACATGCATAATTATACATACATACAGTACATACATGCATGCATAATTATACATACATACAGTACATACATGCATAATTATACATACATACAGTACATACATGCATAATTATACATACATGCAGTGCATACATGCATAATTATACATACACACAGTGCATACATGCATAATTATACATACATGCAGTGCATACCTGCATAATTATACATACATACAGTACATACATGCATAATTATACATACATACAGTACATACATGCATAATTATACATACACACAGTGCATACATGCATAATTATACATACATGCAGTGCATACCTGCATAATTATACATACATACAGTACATACATGCATAATTATACATACATACAGTACATACATGCACAATTATACATACATACAGTACATACATACATAATTAAACATACATACAGTACATACATGCATAATTATACATACATACAGTACATACATGCATAATTATACGGACATACAGTGCATACATACATAATTATACATACATACAGTACATACATGCATAATTATACATACATACAGTACATACATGCATAATTATACATACATACAGTGCATACATGCATAATTATACATACATACAGTACATACATACATACATAGTGCATACATGCATAATTATACATACATACAGTGCATACATGCATAATTATACATACATACAGTACATAAATGCATAATTATACATACATACAGTACATACATGCATAATTATACATACATACAGTACATACATACATAATTATACATATACAGTACATACATGCATAATTATACATACATACAGTGCATACATGCATAAGTCTACATACATACAGTACATACATGCATAATTATACATACATACAGTGCATGCATGCATAATTATACATACATACAGTGCATACATGCATAATTATACATACATACAGTACATAAATGCATAATTATACATACATACAGTACATACATGCATAATTATACATACATACAGTACATACATACATAATTATACATATACAGTACATACATGCATAATTATACATACATACAGTGCATACATGCATAAGTCTACATACATACAGTACATACATGCATAATTATACAAACATAATTATACATGCATACAGTACATACATGCATAATTATACATACATACAGTACATACATACATACATAGTGCATACATGCATAATTATACATACATACAGTACATACATGCATAATTATACATACATACAGTACATACATGCATAATTATACATATGTACAATACATACATGCATAATTATACATACATACAGTACATAGATGCATAATTATACATGCATACAGTGCATAATTATACATACATACAGTACACACATGCATAATTATACATACATACAGTACATACATAATTATACAGAAATACAGCACATACATGCATAATTATACATACACACAGTGCATACATGCATAATTATACATAAATACAGTACATACATGCATAATTATACATACATGCAGTACATACATGCATAATTATACATACATACAGTACATACATGCATAATTATACATACCTACAGTACATACATGCATAATGTATGCTAAACCGGTCCACCAAATCCTAGCAAAGATTCCACATGGAACACAGCACACTGTCGGAGCCGAATCGGAGGGCTTAACAGAAAGGCCAGTCCTACCGAGGAGGACAACTCGACCAAGGAGAATTGATGGAGAGACAACGCCTCCTCTCCTCTGGAGAAGACGGTGCTTTCGACAGAAATTCTATGAAGTCCTTGACATTCTGGATCAAGAGCTTGACAGAAGATTTGAGCAAAAAGGCATGCGGCTCCTCCAGAATCGGGAAAACCTTCTTTTTGAAGCTGCCAATGGGGAGTATTCCAGAATACCCAAATCCATTGAAGACCAGTACAAAAATGACATCCATCTAGAATGTCTAGATCTCCAGCTACAAATGTTACTGATCTTGTGAGATCTGACATCAGCTTTATCTGTGTAACAGTAACTAGTGTGGAGACCATTTGCCAGGCTACGGATCCAGTCAGTGAGAAGCTCTTCACAGACAGAAGCCCACAGAATTCCCAAACTGAACTACCTGGTGCCAGTCATCACTGCAACATCCGGGCGAACTCATTCGGTCCTGAGAAGAGTGAGAAACTTCCTGGCTGAGGTCAACGATGAGCCAACAAACGCTGAACATCTCTCTGATCTGTCATGAAAGATCGCACAGACAAGATCGACAAATTGACATTCGCGAATAACTTCTGTCAGGCTAATGATTCAAGGATTAATTATTTTTGACCAATTTGACTGAAGCCAAACAAACTGAAAATGGGTAAAATGCATAAAATAAAGTTTTGAATTTTCCACCAAATTTTTCTGAAATACACAGCTTTCAAAAATAAGGATACACAACTATATTTACATCATGTTCAGCCTGATCAACATTTTTTTCTTCTCTCTTTAAATTAGTTGAAACACTGAACTCTATTTTTTTCTTTTTACAAATTGGGCCCCCCACTTTTTATGACATTCCTACGCCCCTGATGCCAACTTAGGATGTTCAACGTCCAACAACTATTGCTAGCAAATGGGACACCCAGTTTAACTTCCATCTTATCGTTGGCAGACTTTGTGATGCAACACCCTGCCCACTGATCACCAATTGGACAGCTAACAGTTAGGTCACCAATTAGACAGCTAACAGTTAGACCACCAATTAGACAGCTAACAGTTAGGTCACCAATTGGACAGCTAACAGTTAGACCACCAATTAGACAGCTAACAGTTAGGTCACCAATTGGACAGCTAACAGTTAGGTCACCAATTAGACACCTAACAGTTAGATCACCAATTAGACAGCTAACAGTTAGATCACCAATTAGACAGCTAACAGTTAGATCACCAATTGGACAGCTAACAGTTAGGTCACCAATTAGACAGCTAACAGTTAGACCACCAATTAGACAGCTAACAGTTAGGTCACGAATTGGACAGCTAACAGTTAGATCACCAATTAGACAGCTAACAGTTAGGTCACCAATTAGACAGCTAACAGTTAGACCACCAATTAGACAGCTAACAGTTAGGTCACGAATTGGACAGCTAACAGTTAGGTCACCAATTAGACAGCTAACAGTTAGACCACCAATTAGACAGCTAACAGTTAGGTCACCAATTAGACAGCTAACAGTTAGATCACCAATTAGACAGCTAACAGTTAGACCACCAATTGGACAGCTCACAGTTAGATCACCAATTAGACAGCAAACAGTTAGGTCACCAATTAGACAGCTAACAGTTAGACCACCAATTAGACAGCTAACAGTTAGACCACCAATTAGACAGCTAACAGTTAGGTCACCAATTGGACAGCTAACAGTTAGATCACCAATTGGACAGCTAACAGTTAGGTCACCAATTGGACAGCTAACAGTTAGGTCACCAATTAGACAGCTAACAGTTAGGTCACCAATTAGACAGCTAACAGTTAGGTCACCAATTGGACAGCTAACAGTTAGGTCACCAATTGGACAGCTAACAGTTAGACCACCAATTGGACAGCTAACAGTTAGATCACCAATTAGACAGCTAACAGTTAGATCACCAATTAGACAGCTAACAGTTAGGTCACCAATTAGACGGCTAACGGTTAGGTCACCAATTGGACAGCTAACAGTTAGATCACCAATTGGACAGCTAACAGTTTAATCACCAATTGGACAGCTAACAGTTAGGTCACCAATTGGACAGCTAACAGTTAGACCACCAATTAGACAGCTAACAGTTAGACCACCAATTAGACAGCTAACAGTTAGGTCACCAATTGGACAGCTAACAGTTAGATCACCAATTGGACAGCTAACAGTTAGGTCACCAATTGGACAGCTAACAGTTAGGTCACCAATTAGACAGCTAACAGTTAGACCACCAATTAGACAGCTAACAGTTAGGTCACCAATTAGACAGCTAACAGTTAGGTCACCAATTAGACAGCTAACAGTTAGATCACCAATTAGACAGCTAACAGTTAGGTCACCAATTAGACAGCTAACAGTTAGATCACCAATTAGACAGCTAACAGTTAGATCACCAATTAGACAGCTAACAGTTAGGTCACCAATTAGACAGCTAACAGTTAGGTCACCAATTAGACAGCTAACAGTTAGATCACCAATTAGACAGCTAACAGTTAGGTCACGAATTGGACAGCTAACAGTTAGATCACCAATTGGACAGCTAACAGTTAGATCACCAATTAGACAGCTAACAGTTAGATCACCAATTGGACAGCTAACAGTTAGATCACCAATTAGACAGCTAACAGTTAGATCACCAATTGGACAGCTAACAGTTAGATCACCAATTAGACAGCTAACAGTTAGATCACCAATTAGACAGCTAACAGTTAGATCACCAATTGGACAGCTAACAGTTAGATCACCAATTAGACAGCTAACAGTTAGATCACCAATTGGACAGCTAACAGTTAGATCACCAATTGGACAGCTAACAGTTAGATCACCAATTGGACAGCTAACAGTTAGATCACCAATTAGACAGCTAACAGTTAGATCACCAATTGGACAGCTAACAGTTAGATCACCAATTAGACAGCTAACAGTTAGATCACCAATTAGACAGCTAACAGTTAGATCACCAATTGGACAGCTAACAGTTAGATCACCAATTGGACAGCTAACAGTTAGATCACCAATTGGACAGCTAACAGTTAGATCACCAATTGGACAGCTAACAGTTAGATCACCAATTAGACAGCTAACAGTTAGATCACCAATTAGACAGCTAACAGTTAGATCACCAATTGGACAGCTAACAGTTAGATCACCAATTAGACAGCTAACAGTTAGATCACCAATTGGACAGCTAACAGTTAGATCACCAATTAGACAGCTAACAGTTAGATCACCAATTAGACAGCTAACAGTTAGATCACCAATTGGACAGCTAACAGTTAGATCACCAATTAGACAGCTAACAGTTAGGTCACCAATTAGACAGCTAACAGTTAGGTCACCAATTGGACAGCTAACAGTTAGGTCACCAATTGGACAGCTAACAGTTAGGTCACCAATTAGACAGCTAACAGTTAGATCACCAATTGGAAAGCTAACAGTTAGATCACCAATTGGACAGCTAACAGTTAGGTCACCAATTGGACAGCTAACAGTTAGATCACCAATTAGACAGCTAACAGTTAGGTCACCAATTGGACAGCTAACAGTTAGGTCACCAATTGGACAGCTAACAGTTGGGTCACCAATTAGACAACTAACAGTTAGATCACCAATTAGACAGCTAACAGTTAGGTCACCAATTGGACAGCTAACAGTTAGGTCACCAATTGGACAGCTAACAGTTAGGTCACCAATTGGACAGCTAACAGTTAGGTCACCAATTGGACAGCTAACAGTTAGGTCACCAATTGGACAGCTAACAGTTAGATCACCAATTAGACAGCTAACAGTTAGGTCACCAATTAGACAGCTAACAGTTAGGTCACCAATTGGACAGCTAACAGTTAGATCACCAATTAGACAGCTAACAGTTAGGTCACCAATTAGACAGCTAACGGTTAGGTCACCAATTAGACAGCTAACAGTTAGGTCACCAATTAGACAGCTAACAGTTAGACCACCAATTAGACAGCTAACAGTTAGATCACCAATTGGACAGCTAACAGTAAGGTCACGAATTAGACAGCTAACAGTTAGGTCACCAATTAGACAGCTAACAGTTAGACCACCAATTAGACAGCTAACAGTTAGGTCACCAATTAGACAGCTAACAGTTAGGTCAACAATTGGACAGCTAACAGTTAGGTCACCAATTAGACAGCTAACAGTTAGGTCACCAATTAGACAGCTAACAGTTAGACCACCAATTAGACAGCTAACAGTTAGACCACCAATTAGACAGCTAACAGTTAGGTCACCAATTAGACAGCTAACAGTTAGGTCACCAATTAGACGGCTAACGATTAGGTCACCAATTGGACAGCTAACAGTTAGATCACCAATTGGACAGCTAACAGTTAGATCACCAATTGGACAGCTAACAGTTAGGTCACCAATTGGACAGCTAACAGTTAGATCACCAATTAGACAGCTAACAGTTAGGTCACCAATTGGACAGCTAACAGTTAGGTCACCAATTAGACAGCTAACAGTTAGATCACCAATTAGACAGCTAACAGTTAGGTCACCAATTGGACAGCTAACAGTTAGGTCACCAATTGGACAGCTAACAGTTAGGTCACCAATTGGACAGCTAACAGTTAGACCACCAATTCGACAGCTAACAGTTAGGTCACCAATTAGACAGCTAACAGTTAGGTCACCAATTAGACGGCTAACGATTAGGTCACCAATTGGACAGCTAACGGTTAGGTCACCAATTAGACAGCTAACAGTTAGGTCACCAATTGGACAGCTAACAGTTAGGTCACCAATTGGACAGCTAAAAGTTAGATCACCAATTAGACGGCTAACAGTTAGATCACCAATTAGACAGCTAACAGTTAGGTCACCAATTGGACAGCTAACAGTTAGGTCACCAATTAGACAGCTAACAGTTAGGTCACCAATTGGACAGCTAACAGTTAGGTCACCAATTGGACAGCTAACAGTTAGATCACCAATTGGACAGCTAACAGTTAGATCACCAATTAGACGGCTAACAGTTAGATCACCAATTAGACAGCTAACAGTTAGATCACCAATTAGACGGTTAACAGTTAGATCACCAATTAGACAGCTAACAGTTAGGTCACCAATTAGACAGCTAACAGTTAGGTCACCAATTAGACAGCTAACAGTTAGGTCACCAATTGGACAGCTAACAGTTAGGTCACCAATTGGACAGCTAACAGTTAGATCACCAATTAGACAGCTAACAGTTAGGTCACCAATTAGACAGCTAACAGTTAGGTCACCAATTAGACAGCTAACAGTTAGGTCACCAATTAGACAGCTAACAGTTAGGTCACCAATTGGACAGCTAACAGTTAGATCACCAATTAGACAGCTAACAGTTAGGTCACCAATTAGACAGCTAACGGTTAGGTCACCAATTAGACAGCTAACAGTTAGGTCACCAATTAGACAGCTAACAGTTAGACCACCAATTAGACAGCTAACAGTTAGATCACCAATTGGACAGCTAACAGTAAGGTCACGAATTAGACAGCTAACAGTTAGACCACCAATTAGACAGCTAACAGTTAGGTCACCAATTAGACAGCTAACAGTTAGATCACCAATTAGACAGCTAACAGTTAGGTCACCAATTGGACAGCTAACAGTTAGGTCACCAATTAGACAGCTAACAGTTAGGTCACCAATTGGACAGCTAACAGTTAGGTCACCAATTAGACAGCTAACAGTTAGGTCACCAATTGGACAGCTAACAGTTAGGTCACCAATTAGACAGCTAACAGTTAGGTCACCAATTGGACAGCTAACAGTTAGGTCACCAATTGGACAGCTAACAGTTAGATCACCAATTAGACAGCTAACAGTTAGGTCACCAATTGGACAGCTAACAGTTAGGTCACCAATTGGACAGCTAACAGTTAGATCACCAATTAGACAGCTAACAGTTAGGTCACCAATTAGACAGCTAACGGTTAGGTCACCAATTAGACAGCTAACAGTTAGGTCACCAATTGGACAGCTAACAGTTAGGTCACCAATTAGACAGCTAACAGTTAGGTCACCAATTGGACAGCTAACAGTTAGGTCACCAATTGGACAGCTAACAGTTAGATCACCAATTAGACAGCTAACAGTTAGGTCACCAATTGGACAGCTAACAGTTAGGTCACCAATTGGACAGCTAACAGTTAGATCACCAATTAGACAGCTAACAGTTAGGTCACCAATTAGACAGCTAACGGTTAGGTCACCAATTAGACAGCTAACAGTTAGGTCACCAATTAGACAGCTAACAGTTAGGTCACCAATTGGACAGCTAACAGTTAGGTCACCAATTGGACAGCTAACAGTTAGATCACCAATTAGACAGCTAACAGTTAGGTCACCAATTGGACAGCTAACAGTTAGGTCTTGAATCTGACCCAAACCATATATACCGCTCAAAAGTAAACGCGCTAACTCTGTATCATTCTGTAGGTCACAAAGGTAAAATCAGTCACTTGGAAATAAAAAGACTGATTGGTTCCCTCGGAAGTACCACGTGGTGGCGCTCCAGTGCCGGACACTGATAAGAAAATACAAGGAGATTCCACGCATGAGACCCACAGGTGACGGGGACCACCATGTCCACGCATTTCTGCCTATGCATCTGCACTCCTCCATCCAAAATATTTTCTGGTGCCGATCAAATCAAGTTGGAACCTCCCTACCGTTTCTGCTCCCACTCGGTTTCTTGGGAGACCATTCCATGCATTAACCACTCTGAGTAAAATGTCCCTGCTTTAACTTCTATCCTCTTCTTCACTGTCAAGCTCTGGTCCTATAGCCGTCTATTCTGCTGAAAGAGGGTTATGTTTTCACTCCTGTTTGTCTGTCTGTGAGCACGATATCTCAAAAAGTCATGGACGTATTTGGACGAAACTTAGTGGAGAGGTTGTGTGTGTGACAAGGAAAAATCGATTCAATTTTGGTGAAGATCCGGATTCGGATCCGGCTACTAGGATTTTTAAAGCAATTCTTCACCTTTGGGAGATTGGGCCAAAAACGATACACAGCAGGACATCTCAAAAAGTTGTGGACGGATTTGTATGAAACTTGCTGGACATGTTGGGCGTGTGACAAGGACGACTTGATTCGATTTTGGTGAAAATCTGAATCCAGACCCGGTTACGACAAGTATTTAATTCTCAGAGTGATCTTTCACAATTGAGAGACATGGCCAAAAACGATATATAGCATGATATCTCAAAAAGTTTTGGATGACTTATGACGAAACTTAGTGGATGAGTTGGTTCGATGGCAAAAACAAGCCGATTAAATTTTGGTTCAGGTCCAAATCCAGATCCGGCCAATCAATGGGATACAAAACGTAAACTGTTCAGCCTGGCGGAGGAGGTATATGTCCACATTGTTAAAAGAGTTCATTGCTTGTTGGTAGTGCAGCGGCTGTTCTGTTTGAACACTTCATTATCTTAAACATCTCCATCAGATCCCCTTGTAACCTCTTCCTTTCTAATCTATAAAGTCCTGTCTCCTTCAGCCGCTCCTCGTAGCTCAGAGTCTTAGACAAGCTGGCTCTAGGGCCGGAATCAATCTAGTAGCTCTACGCTGAACCCTCTGTCTCTGGCAGTGATGTCCTTCCTGAGATGTGGTGACCAAATCTAAGCCCAATATTCCAGATGAGGCCTCACAAAATTCCAATACAGTGTTAGCACCAACTCTTGATTTATAACTTTTGCCCTTAAGAATACAACCTAAACCCCTGGTAGCTTCACTTGTAGCTACCTGGAACTGTACTATCTGCTTAGAGACCAAATTCAAAATTACATACCGCATGGGGGGCAATAGGGGTGGGCATAGCCATGCGCAAGATAAATTTCAGAGAGGGGCAAATGAAAACTAATAGCCGGCGAAGCCGGTGTTGTGAATGAACGCGTACGTATTATGTTTAAAAGCCAGATTTTGCTGGATCCCTTGAGAATTTCGAAGCTTTGACGCACCAAATCGCCCAATGGGGGCCGCCATCTTGCGGATGCGGAAGTATGCATAACAAATTGAAAAAAGTTCAATAGGAGTTTGTTTCACCCGTCTTTGTTTGATTCACAATCTTATTCACCTCTAATTTGTAATTAAAATACTTTAAGACCAACCTCGTTCCCCGGGCCCACACGGGCCCTGGTTATCTTCAACGAAAATCGTCACCAATTACTGGAACCAATGAGATTCGAGCATTTGAAAAAATATTTTTAAAAAGCTTATTACCGTTTCGGAGGCTGAAAACGGCGTCAAATATTCTAAAATCGACGAAGAATTATTTTTTTGAAATCTAGCGCCTGTAGGGGATAGTTTTTCACGGCCGGAAATATCCGAAGTTGAAACGGAATTCACCGAATTAATCAAAAAGGAAATTTTATAAATTTTAATCTCATCCAGAATGCAAATGGTGTCATTTTGAACTACATAGCTACGGTACCTACTACACCTACCTACAACCAACTACCTAACCTACTGATGCCATAGTGATGGGTAAAATAGTGGCAAGAGGCTTTGGCTTCGCCGGCTCATTGCGGCTTTGCAGTCGGGTACTAGTAGAGCTACTGTGATGTATGCAACATCAAGACCTCACTGTCGACTTTCTCCATGCATGGCTGGCGGACTGCCTCTCTAGTCGTAGTCAACGTGTGGCCCTGAATGGGTTTCTCTCATCTCCTCTTCCTGTTCAGGCTGGAGTTCCCCAAGGCAGTGTTCTGGGCCCTGTGCTTTTTCTGGTCTTCATCAATGATCTCTCTGACTCTTGAAAATCCTCTCTATCTCGTTGCTGACGACTCTACTCTCTGTCGCTCCATTCTTCATCCCTCAGATCGGCAGTCTGCAGCCTCCTCACTCTCTGCAGACCTGGACAAAATCACAGACTGGGCAAACAAGTGGAACATGTCTTTCAATCCTGACAAATCTCACACTCTTTCGATGCCTCTCCAAAAAGACCGACTGGACAACCCTCCCATCCACTTTCTGAATAATCCTCTCCAAGAAGTTCTGTCACTCAAGCTTTTGGGTCTCACTATCTGCCATGATCTTTCCTGGTAAAACCACATTTCAAATCTGGCCTCCAAAGCCAGTCGCCGACTGGGCATCCTCCGTCGTGCGAAGTCCTTCCTTGGCACACCTGAGCTCCTCACCACATACAAGGCTTTCATCCGCAGCTCAATGGAATACTGCTCTCCCCTCTGTGCTGGTGCTCCTGCCTCACACCTCGCTCGTCTTCACGCTGTTGAAACCAAAGCATTCAGAATCATTGGAATCTCCCGCGATGAAGCTAACTCCAAGGGCCTCTCACTCACTCACCACAGACAGGTTGGTGGTCTTTCCGTCTTCTACCGACTCCTCTCTGGCCTTGCCCCTCCCCCCCCCCCCCCCCAGCTCTCTCTGGGCTCTGTCCCGCAAATATTCCTACAGGTCGCACAAAATCTGCCTGCAACCCTCTTATGGTTAAATTGCCAAAATCAAGACTCTCTACTCACCTTCACTCCTTCATTCCTCTTTTCTCCCGCCTCTGGAACAAACTCCCTCACTCTCTTCAATCCCACTCCACCCTCCAGGTCTTTAAAACAGCTGTTCACCACCATCTCTTATCTTCCCCCATCCAAAACCTTGATCTTTTCTATCCCCGCTAATTTCACCCCAATTCCACTTTTTTGAAATACCAACTTCTGTCCTGGAAGTCCTTGTGTTTTATACTTCTCCCTCCCCCCCCCCCCCCGCCCCTTCCCACGCCTACTCCCCCCCCCCGCCCCTTCCCACGCCTACTCCCCCCCCCCCCCCGCCCCTTCCCACGCCTACTCCCCCCCCCCCCGCCCCTTCCCACGCCTACTCCCCCCCCCCCCGCCCCTTCCCACGCCTACTCCCCCCCCCCCGCCCCTTCCCACGCCTACTCCCCCCCCCCCGCCCCTTCCCACGCCTACTCCCCCCAAGCCCTCACCCTTCCACACATCTCCCTGCTCTCAAATGTTGTGTTTGTGTGCTTCCCCTTCTCTCCCCATCTTGTTTTCCGCTCCCTCTTTTTATATACAGTATTTTGTTTGTCTGGTTGATTTGTTTGTGAAGTAAATGTCAGCTCTTTCACGAGCGTCGATTCAGTATAAAAAAAAGAAAAGAAAAAAAAGCGGATATGGATGTACACGTCACTTCCAGGCCAGATGTACACGTCACTCAGAGGGCCCGGGAAGCGGCGTTGTGCTTGCTGCTCGCACAATAAAAGTCACTCTGAATTGAGCTGAATTGGTGTTCAATCGTGTTGAACAACCTTCATCACAGCGACGGGAAATGAATCCCAGACTCGGACATCCATCACAAATGCCAGTGATGATTCGCCTCCTCAACCAGGCCTTGTGGACACCTTTGACCTTTTTGCAATCACTTCCCGGTTTGCTCTCCATCCTCTTCCTTCACAACCCACAAAGACAGGGTGATCCCAGCTTGGGTCAATCCCAAGAGACTAAGCCACAATTAGTCCCCTCCAAAACTCCGTGAACAGTTTTGCTTGTCCTTCCACACTATGATTGTCATCTTCAGCCTAAACAATGAGGCCTCTTCTTAGTCTCCAGGTCTCTCATGTTCCCTCCTTCTGCAAGTGAGGTCTCTCACAATCTCTTCCTCCTGGGAGGAGTTTTTTTTCCTATTTTAGTCCCACCCATGGGGGCGGTGCCAATACAAAAATAATTGCAGATGGCACTTCTGTCACCACAGCACATTATGCCGCCATGGCTGACACAAACTGGTCAGACATATATGTGCCTCTCTCATGAGAGGTTCTTGTGTACTCGCCCCACCTACCACATGAGGTGTTCACGCCCGCAAATTAAGACATAACCTGTCTATAAATTACATACACAGCCTCCTCAGTGTCACGTGTAACAAACAACAACCTGACAGGCCCATGTTACATGGCAATCTAACCGCTACTCATTCTACTTCTGAATCCCCCCTCACTCCCCCACCAACTTTTGTATTTCCATGTTTTATTTGTGAAATTTATGATTGTAAAGCTTAACTTAATTCGGCATTTGGCCACAATGAAAGATGATTTGAAATAAACCTTTTTTTAAATCATGGTCTGGGGCATTCACGGGGAGTCAAAGTGGGTCCAGGTTTGACCTCCCTAAAATAGGTATTTGCTTTCATACACGATTTCGATGAAACTTCACCCGTGATGTTAAAACTAATAAGGCCATTTTCACAAACTTTGTAGAACTTCTGAGGACCGAGGCTTCCTGATGCCTCGCAAATCCCATCAAAAATTGCATGTTGAGAAGGTCAATTTAAAGGACAAACGTCATTACCATTCCGGGATTGCTACTTTTGACTTCTTCTCAAAAAGTATTCACCCGATTTAGATGTGATTTGGTAGGAATCATCGCTGCGTGGTGATTTCACAAGTTTGTTCAAACCATCGGCTAATTTACATATTGTATGGGTCATCCATGCCAACCAGTGGTTCCCTAATTCTACCAGGTGAGCACAGGGACATTACCCCTATTTTTGCATACATAGTCGAGGATCGTGGAAGAGCTAGTACTCGTGTATTGAACGGATCAGGCCGCAACAACACAAAAGGAACAGCTGAAATAGGAGGGAAACACCAAGAGCAGAGTTGAAGGCCAAGATAGGGGAAACAATGGGTGTGGTGAGGAGGAATTAGGGGCAGGCGAGAATGCATGGGGTAGACAAGATGGATACAGAAGGAAAATCAGAGGGAAAACTGGAAATTTGGAAGTGGAGGGGGTGGGCAGTTAATGGTGACGGGTAGAAAAGGTCATGGTTTTGGATTGCGGACGATCTGAGATGGTGGTGAACAGCTCTCTTGAAGAACTTGAGGGAAGAGTGAGATTGAAGAGGATGTGGAGGTTGGTTCCTCTGGTGGGAGAAAAAAGGAACAAATGAGTGGCGGTGAACATTGATCCTGGATTTATGTTTATTTGGTTTATAATTAATGCCGTGAACAAACTTTGGTGCCTCACGGGTGATGAAGGCTGTGAACAAGTTACATCGAAATTGTGTGTAGTTTCAGAGAAGAAGATCGAGTGTAATGTCTTTGTTTTAAAGATGCGGACACTCAGAGAGGATCAAGCACCATCTTTATTCCAGGCAACGGCAACACAGGCCTCACTCGGCCGTACACGGCACTACACTCCCCGAAACAATTTTTGTTCCAGGTGAGCTAAAAAAAAAAGAAGTTATTATCACATGATGACATGAGATGAAGCACCTGGATGCCAGTTTATAGCTGGCACAAGATTCCAACCCAGATTAGACCAGTTAGAGGTGAGTGTGCATACATCTAGTAGTATAGGATATCCTACTAGCCTAAAAATATGGATAAGAGCAGCTTTTCCTGAAGGATACTTACTCCTCAGACCCATAAGTGTGATTGTGCACATTGGATGTTGAATACTAAGTCTTCATGTTCTTGAACTCAATAGAGATTTGGCTGAAAAATGGAGCTTTTCCAAAGAAACAGAAGGATTTAAGGATGTTTCAGAAGCTTAGAAGTTCATTTTAGGCAACCTTTGGTGACGGAAGCTATAAGTATTGGAGCAGATATCCTTTTCTTGTGTTCTTATTTCACATGGTCAATAAAATGCAGTGTAGGGTCAAGTTTCCAATAATGTTTGTGGCACATATACACATCTCAGGACTTGGCTGGCAGAAGAGCCTACAGGTAAGCACACTCGTCTCTGAGCTGTCTATAGTCTGCGTTCGAATCATGAACCAGATATACAGTCACGTGAAAAAGTAAGTACACCCCATGTAAAGTTTTGACTTTTTCAACATATTTCAACATACAGCTATTTGATCCTCATTTCAACAATATTGATAGATAAAGGTGATATAATACAACAAATATCATGAAACATTTACATTTTGTAGTCCATTGTATAATTTAAATAAACATAAATGCAAATTTCGCATGTGGAAAAAGTAAGTACACCCCTACATTTATCACTACTTCAAATACCTAAAATTAGAATCAGGTGCACCAGCTCAGGTGCAAATGATGAGAACATCGTTAGAGAGGATCTTGGAGGAACCTGTCTTATTTAAACCTCAGACATTTAGTTTGGTTTGCTCTTTGTTGTTGAAGTGTGCGGCGTCACCATCACTCGATCAAAAGAGCTCTCGGAGGCCTTCAGAAATAAGGTTATAGATGCCTACGAGTCTGGGAAGGGATTTAAAAAGATCTCCAAACAATTTGAAATCAATCATTCGACTGTCCGGAAGATCATCTACAAGTGGAGAAGATTCCAAACAACTGCCAACTTGTTCAGGACAGGCCGCCCCAGCAAGGTCAGCCCAACAGCAGACCACAAGATGCTGAAAGAAGTATCTAAGAACCCCAGAATGTCATCAAGGGACCTACAGGTAGCTCTTGCCACTGTTGATGTCAAAGTGCATGAGTCTACCATTAGAAAGAGGCTGCACAAATTTGATCTACATGGGAGGTGTGGCAGGAGGAAACCTTTGCTGTCCAGAAAGAGCATCAGGGCAAGACTAAACTTTGCCAATGAACACCTAGGCAAAGACCAGCACTTCTGGAACAATGTGCTCTGGACAGATGAGTCAAAGGTAGAGCTATTTGGCCACAGTACCAGAAGACATGTTTGGCAAAACCAAAGACAGCATTTGACCACAAGAACCTGATACCAACCGTAAAGCATGGTGGTGGAAATATTGTGGTTTGGGGCAGCTTTGCTGCATCAGGGCCTGTAGTGGGGCAACTTAGCATAACAATTGGGCATTTTGTGAGGAAAGCACCAGATTTGGCACACTAGTAGACTTTCATATTATGAAAAGATCTGGATATTGGGCCATCTCAGATTCAGAGATTTGATTTTTGCAAGATTTCGATTCGATTGGGATTGAAGAGAACACCTTCTTCGTCTTCTGTACAGTGAAGTTGCCAGCCCTGAATTCTCTGGCTACATCTGGGTGCTTCATTGGGAGTGCAACCATGTCCCTCAGGTGAACAGGGACCCACCTGGCATAGTGTGTGTGGTCTGAGGCATGGAACCATGGGACCAGTTCCGTCAGGGCATCAAGGTACGTCGTGAATGAAGCCTGCCGCAGAGAACGCACGTCGACCAGTACCAACATCTCTAGTTCCAGCACAGTTGCCCAGTACTGAAAGTTGGGAATGTCTTCTCCTCTCTGGTGACACCAGTCTTCGAACTCAGGCAGGTCTTCTGCATCATCAGCATATGTCATACAGTGGGGTTCATACGCACGGTGTTGCAGGATGTGCAGTGCCGCTGCAGTGATTTGATGAGCTCTTCTTGTGCGGGTGACGTGGGCAGCTCGCAGGAAGGAGTCGGCCGTCCCTGGCGTTGCAATCTCAGCTTGCAAATCTGCAAAATCTGCAAATCTTGCAAAAATCAAATCTCTGAATCTGAGATGGCCCAATATCCAGATCTTTTCATAATATGATGTTCTACCAGTGTGCCAAATTTGGTGCTTTCCTCACAAAATGCACAATTGTTATGCTATATTTAGCTTAGCTGCCGGACTACTGGGGAGCTCACCATCATAGAATCCACTATGAATTCTTCATTGTACCAGAGGGTGCTTGAGGATAATGTGAGGCCATCTGTCGGAAAGTTGAAGCTCAACCGAAGGTGGACCTTGCAACATGACAATGACCCTAAACATACCAGTAAAACCACCAAGGAATGGCTGAAAAGAAAGAAATGGAGGGTTCTGGAATGGCCAAGTCAAAGCCCGGATCTAAATCCCATCGAGATGTTGTGGGGGGATTTGAAACGAGCTGTGCATGAAAGAAACCTCTCAAAAATCGCACAGCTGAAAGAATTCTGCATGGAGGAGTGGGCAAAAATTTCTCCCAGTCGATGTCAGAGACTGGTAGACAGTTATAAGAAACGCCTACTTGAGGTTGTTTCTGCCAAAGGGGGCAATACCACCTCTTAGAGCCAAGGGTGTACTTACTTTTTCCACATGCTAAATTTGCATTTATGTTTATTTAAATTATACAATGGACTACCAAATGTAAATGTTTCATGATATTTGTTATATTATATCACCTTTATCTCTCAATATTGTTGAAATGAAGATCAAATAGCTGTATGTTGAAATATGTTGAAAAAGTCAAAACTTTACATGGGGTGTACTTACTTTTTCACGTGACTGTAAGCTGCCATCTTGATGTTTTGCAGGCCAGGCGAGTCAATAACCCTAACCCTAACCCTAACCCTAACTGGTGTCCCATCTGGTAGCAATAGTCACTGGACGTTAAAGATCCTGATCAGTGGCACAGCTGCTTCTCCAACAAATGGTACTACCTGTAGGCATGCGTTGCATCCAAAAGAAGAAGCGGACCTCAGGTCACTCACATGGACCAAGTAGTGATATACAATACGTGCCACCAGGGGGGGGTACGGCTACAAAATGGCCTACCTTCTGAAAATGTATGGTGGGATACTAAAAGTCTACGACCTGAAATCAGACAGGCCATCCGACTTTACATTAACAGAAACGAGTTCTCCGAGATAGAGATTGGGTTCTGCCAGCAATAGCAACTATGCTGGTACAGGTACAGGAAATCGGCACCGATTATTTCCACCTTCCTGTGGAGTCGGCCAGCCAGTGAACGTGTTTGGGCCAAGTGCTGATCACAAACCGGTCAGGCCTGACATTCAACTGAAGATGTCGGAAAGTTGGAATTCGGCCTGGGGATAGCTCAACTACCCTTCAACATCCACCAACCGATGCTAGCACAACATCCGGCTGAGGGTCGGCCTACTTTGTGATGCAACGTCTCTCACCGTATTAAAAACGCACCAGCCAATATTTTATACTAGTGGGCTACCCCCTCCACCATGTTGTCAGACAACTCCCCAACGTATCCACCAAGTTTTGTCATAACTCGTCCACAACTTTTTGAAATATCATGCTATGTTATCATTTTGGGCGCAATCTCTCAATGATGCAGAACCACTTAAAAATTATTGTATCTGGAATTGGATTTTCACCAAAATCGAATCAATTCGTCCTTGTCTTACACCCAACCTGCTCGCCAAATTTCATGCGAATCCGTTCATAACTCTTTGATATATCCTGCTCACAAACAGACACACAAATAAACGGGGGTGAAAACATAACTTCTGTACACATTCAGTGGTGGAGGTAATAAGGTTTTAGATATGATTGCTTTGAATGTGTTTAATAATTTAAGAGAGATGTGAAATACCTACTTAGGAATTGTTGTCCTCTGATCATACTCTGCGTTTGAATCCTGACCCAGCTATAAACTGTCATCCCGGTGTTTCACAGGTAGGGTGACTCATCAATGTGGGTGCCACCCCTCGGACGTTAAACTGGTAGTCCCATCTGCTGGCATTAGTTGGTGGACGTTAAAGATCCAGCGACATTCTTCCTGAAGAATAGGCGAGCTATTGCCGGCACCATGAACAAATTACAAATTCCTACTCCAACCAGCAGAGGGTATTGCATCATCGGTACAGCCGTGCCCTCAGCGATTGATGCTACTCCACAGCCTTGTGTTAAACATGACAGAAGAAGAAGAGAAAAGCATCTTCTGTTGAAGAAGATAAGCAGTAAAGGTTTGGATTATTAAATTGTAAGGCAGTGTTAGGATATGTTCATGCATGGTTTGTTGTTTCATCAAGTGCTCAATATCGTTTTGATCATCATCTTACTATAATTCACCAAATGTCCGTCTGTCTGTTCGAAGGTACCATAAAAACTGCTGAACCGATCGCAAAGATATTCTGGGTGGGTAATCTTGGGACCCCTGGGAGTAAAATATGCTATTTAGTTTTCCCAATTTCAGCTTTGGTCTCCAGCATTCTCAGGTTTGGACTCCCGCATAACATTCGCGTTCGCCTCACGTTCATTGTGACGATGTTGTGACGATGTATGTGTTCACGGTAGTGTTTGACGTGACGGTGTGAACGTAATTACCTTCGCAAAAGCGGAAGGTTATGTTTTGATCGCTGTGTATTTATTTGTATGTCTGTGTGTGTGTGTGTGTGTATGTTATTCGCATAACTCAAAAAGTATTCAACCGAATTGCATGAAATTTGGTGGGATGATTGGTTATTATACGGGACACATTTGATTAGATTTTGGGAGCAATCGGGTCAAAGGTCAAGGTCAAGGTCACGAAAAGGTCAAAATCGTATTTTTACCATAGCGTGGTCAATTTTTATCCAATTGGCATGCAACTAATGCCAAAATGTTCAGAATTCAATGCCCGATCTTGTGATATACGACATGACCCAGTGAAGACATTACCCTTGTTAGCGGTTGGGGGTCAAAGGTCAGGGGGGTCACGACCTTGCAAAATGTGCGTTTTTTGTCATAACTCGGTCAATTCTTATCCGATTTGCATGAAATCAGCACCAAACTGTTCACTGTTCTGTTCCCTACACTCCCATGCCAAGTACAGAACAGTAGCTGCGGCGAAGGTATGCGCTCTACCGAGTGCCCGTTCTAGTTTCGTAATGTTTTTCGTTTTGTTATCCTTTAATGAACGTTTAATGTTTAATGAACGTTTAATGTCTAATGAGCGCTTAATGCCCTTCGATGTCTGGGGCCGCACGTGCGCTACACTGGACGGGCCAGCGTGTACCTTGCCCTTCACCGTCATGCTCGGGTAAACCGCTGAGCCCCATTCGTGATGGGGACTGGGGCTTGAGACAGTGTCCCACGAACGAGGAATTCCCAGTAAGCGCGAGTCGTTGATTAAGTCCCTGCCCTTTGTACACACCACCCGTCGCTACTACCGATTGGACGGTTTGATGAGATCCTCGGATCAGCCCCTGCACGGGCCGTTCTCGGCTCGTGCCGGTGCACCGAAAAGATGAGCGAACTTGACTGTCTGGAGGAAGTAAAAGTCGTAACATGGTTTCTGTCGGTGAACCTGCGGAAGGATCATTATCGGGACAACATGAGAGCGAGCGAGACGCAAGACGTACGTGGTACATGATCGTCCATGTACCGTTTAGCCATGTACTGTTTAGATTTCGATGATTTGCGTGTGATATGATTCAACGGATGTTTATATGAATCGTTTAAAATAAAAAAGCCTTCAATTTCTGATATTTTACCTTTTCATTTGGGCTTCCCAATTGAAGCCCTGCCCATAGGGCGGGTACTGTTGCTAGTGCCATAAATCAGTGGCATGGCTAAGCTGCTTAGAGTGAATCATTCACATTGTGATACAAAATTCAACATGGCGCCCATTTTTTTTATTGGCTGCCAAAATTGCTAATTTGTGCCATAAACTTTTTAATATCGAATTTAGGATGTGCAAGTATTAATACAAAATCACAGAACTACATATTATTTATAAGAGGTAGTTAAAATGTTCAATTTGCACAACAACACCAATACCAATAACCCAGGAAGAAAGGCAAGAAGTTGGAGAGAAGGGATGGAGGCACCAGTGAAGTTGGGGGGGGGGGGGAGCAATGCCCCCACCTTAATTTTTTGCAGTAGTTTACAATTAAGATTGTTGTTTTCATGTATTGTTATGCATTATGTTTTCCACTCTGTCAAAGCGCCTTTGGGCTTCTGGAAAAGCGCTATACAAAATAAATGAATTATTATTATTATTATTAAGATAAAAACATCTCGTATTTAAACGTGAGTAACAATAATGAATGTAAACTGTGTTTGTTATTTCACGTACACTGTAACTACACTTACAAACGGTAATTTTGGAAGTCAGACCTAGCTACCCATTATTAATATTAAGCCCTTGCCCCCCCCCCCACCCACCCCCCAAATAGAGAAGTCAGACTACACCTACGGATGGAGGTGATAAGGACAGCTAGGAGAGAAGGCAATGACAAGTTCTCTTGAGCAGCCACACTCTGTTTCAAGCAGTACATATCATTTTAAAACTGACATAATCAGTGAAGGAGGAATCGAGGGTCTTCTGTATGTGAACCAAGGTGGTTCAGTGACTCACATATTCCCTGACCGCAAAGGACCAACTTCAACCCACTTTGCGTTGGTCTGTGGAGGTTCAGCTTCGCTTTTTATATCATACTCTGTGAGGTATTCTTTGCTGAACTCCCTCTACTCATATAATATATCTATCGGACATTGCGCTGCTGTTATCTTGGTGACAGTTTCAAAGATGCCCCTTGTTTGGGTGATTTATGCACGATTTTTGAGAAGGCACTCTCGTGGTTGACTTGTGCATTTTCTTGGAGCTTATTTGTCCCTCCAAACTTTCCTGTCCTTCAAGTAACACATCATCCTTTACAGCTTGGAGTTTCCGTCTTCATAGTCTGTGATATAGCTTTATCTGCAGACTCGGGTTCTTCTCCCTGCTTCGGTGATACGAGGACTTCACCTTCTGAAGACTTGTAAATCCGTGACTGTCCAGTCAGCTTCATCCTGTGCGCACACTCCAGACTAGACCTTGTCAACCATGCTCACCACCAACCTCTCACCCATTTATAACCTGCTAGTCCATTGGCCAGGCCAGATATCGGTACCACCTGGGGTGACCAAACCTAAGTGGTACTAAAATGTTTATTGGGTCAATATAAGTACATTAAGATGTGATAGCCTTCCACACTGGCAGCTTTGTCAGTTTTTTGTAAAAACTTCAAATTCACCCAATAGCGGCATTGCGTAATTCATTTAAATCTTGCGGTATGCAAAGATCGCATCTAATTTCAGTCAATACAGAACTAAAACCATGTGAGAAATGCTACTATATTGTAATTATTAAACATCAGAGCAAAATAAATGCATTTCCTATTTGTTTGTACTTTCTTATTGGATAATTGTGTACTCACATTCAGCTTTTTTTCTAGGAAGAGTTAATTGCGGATAGATGTAAGCTTTTTTTCAGCTCCTTTGATGGAACTGGTGAGATATCTGGCTATGTAAGTTATCTTTTGCAGTTCTAATTCAGGTTAATTAAGTTTGATTAGTTAAGATCAGTTAACTATGGTAATATCCTTTCCTTTTCTAGGATTAACTTACCAGTGAGGTCAAGATGTGGCAGATCTTAGATAAGATTTTGTTTTGCTTTCAATGGTACTGTCAGAACAAAGAATGCATTGGATTGCTGGAACACGGATTGCTGCTTGTACATTGCAGGTGTCTACTGTAGTGTGCTGACGTCCTGAGGTGTACATGATGGATCCACCAAGTAGAGATGAAGGTGCCACCCTGCCAAGGAAGCGAACACGCACTGACTATCATTCATTGCTCTAATGAAGACTCCGACTCCCTGGTGTCACCACAAGATCTGGACTCATGGAACACTTTGCTCAGGGCTGCAGAGATCAGACAGCATGCTCCACTTCTGGATATAGCCAAAAGCATTGAAGAAGGGCAAATACCACAATTGCAGTATCATCGCAAATGCCGTAGCATTTTCACCATGAAGAAGTCTCTTGACTCTCTCCTTTCCAAAGACCCCAAAGATGAACCTGGAGAGGTCAGTTCAAGAAGATCAGCTAGGGATGTGCCAGGTACATCAAGAGTGTATGATAAAATCTGCATTTTCTGCAACAAGTCGAGCAGATACCTAAAAGGACACAATACAAGGGAACCCCTCATCCAGTGTGTTGAGTTACGTGCAGATGCCAGGGTTCGCAACGCAGCAACCAAAAAACTGGATCCAAGAATCCTTGCCTTACTGAGCAGAGACCTTGTTGCTGTTGCTGCAGAGGGACATTACCACAAGTCATGCTACAAACTGTACACAAAAGACGAGTCTTCTGCCAGCTCTGGTGCAGGTGAGGAGAATGAACAAAGAGAGGATGCAGAGTATGAGGAAGCAGTGAGACAAGCCTACGAGGAACTCTTCTTGTATATCAGGAATGAATTCTTTCCCAATCCTGAAATACTGCCTATGACAGACCTCACAGGTAGGCTAGAGAGATCCATGAACGCACATGGCATCACCCAAATGAAACCCTCAACGAAGAAACATGTTCGTCGTAAGCTGGAAAGTGAGCTGGGAGGATCACTCCACTTTGTCTCTGATGAGAAAGGAAAGATTCTCCTCTATCCAGACAGCCTTTCCATGGATGATGTTGCCAAACAAGCCCACAACATGAAGAAGGATCTGCAAGAAGCAAGGACTGCCAGCTCTGGAGATGTCTTAACCAAAGCAGCAATGCAGCTGCGGAACCAGATCAAGAAGCACGACGTCAGTCAAGCATGGCCACACAATACAGAGCAGAGTGTCATTCCTGAATTGGTCAAGGAATTCCTGTATACCCTGCTGACTGGAGAGTGTGACTGTGCAAATCTCTCCAAGAGAGTCCAACGTCTTGCCACTTCTTTTGGCAGTGATTTGGTCTTTGCTGTCACCCGTGGCAAGACAAAGCCACCCAAGCACATACTTCTCCCATTTGCTGTGAAGTCTTTGACAGGAAACACAGAAATGATACGAACTCTGAATCGCCTTGGCCACTGTGTTTCTTACTCACAGGTTGAGGAGATTGACACAGCACTTTGTATCCAGAAGTTGGAACTCTCAAAGGATGACATCCCACTGCCAGGAAACATCTACCCAGGTGTGTTCACAACCCTGGCCTGGGACAACATTGACAGTCTTGAAGAGACACTGAGCGGAGCAGGTACTTCTCACAGAGTCAACGGCATTGCTGTCCAGCCCAAAGTGCCATCTGGAGGAGATGTCTGCAGAGCCAGCCCTATGTTCCAAGCCCAAAGGACTGTGGTTGGACAACCGATGAGGATGGGAAGCTGGCTGTTGAGTGGATGCATGGCTCGCCTGCACCAGATGCTGTGCTGCAGCTGCTCTCCTGCAAATGTGTGCGGTCATGCAAACTACCAGCATGTAACTGCCTCAGCAATGGCCTGAAGTGCACAGACATGTGCAAACTACAAACGTGCAGCAACCAAGCCAGTGAAGAAGAGCCAGAAGTGGCTTTAACTGAATCTGATATGGATGACGGTGATAATGAATAACTTGGTGGCATAATTATGCACAAACAGAAACGTGAAACTGTACTTCATTTAATAATGTTAAGAGCCAAAGAAAAAGTGTCATGGATGCATGTTGATTCTACTGAATCAAAGACCTTGCTTAAAACAGGAAACCTAGAGTCTGATTTGTCACAGGGTGTGACTTGACAAAAACATAAATATTTTGTTCAACTTGCATAAATATTTTGTTGTTAAGTTCGAATTTTTTTGAAAACAACCCACTTCATCTACAAAATCTGCCTTTATGTACGAGAATGACTGCCTACATTCGTGATACTGGTACGAAAGGATCCCTATGTGGTATTTTATGCTTGTCTGTGACTGAACTGATTCTTAACAGAAAGATTGTGGTGTGAGAATAAAGGATAGTGGTAAAGTGTGTGTTCGCACCTTTCATCCATGGGGCATGTCCATTACAAGAAGTGATAAACTCTAAAAGCTGTGAGTCTGCAAGGGCTATCATATCAAAATGCAAACTAGAGACATATAGCAAGTTAAAAACACCAAAGAGAATTAGTCACCCCGGGTGGTACCGATACAAGAAATTTGGGATCCTGGCCCATGGACTATGCTGGGGTTTACTGTATGAACTGCTTGCTTGAGCTAAGTTGCCACATCGACAGTCCTGAGTTGACTTATAGCTGGATTGTTGTCTGTGACATTTGTACTTATTTAATTTGGGGATTCTTAGGAGAGTCATTAAGTGTTACATGCAATTAGTATTATTGTGCTTTAGGTAGACAATGAATGAATGAATGAATGATCGTTTTAAGGCCATTTTCCCCGCTAGAGTGGGGGTTAGCCTTGCGGGCCCCACGACAATCATGGTTCCCTGTTTGAGGCAATGTTTTTATGGCCGGATGCCCTTCCTGACGCCAACCCTTGGTCACGCTCTTACGATGCGCAGGGATACGGTGCAGCTATTCTAAACCGGGGTACACACCGTGATCATTCATCCCAGCAAGCTGGTACTCAATTTGTCGACCTCGGAAGGATGACAGGCTGAGTCAACCCCCCCTGGCGTTAATTCAGCGATCGACCGGGATTCGAACCCAGGATCCTAGGATCCCAAGCCGGCACCCTAACCGCTAGTTGTCAGGCTCTATTATTTAGGTTTTATTATTTATTATTATAACTCAGCTCTATTATTTAGGTAGACAATAGGTATTAATAAATATTCCTTATAAAGTTACCCTTCTGTCTCCTGTCGTACATTGGTTTCACATTTGAAACAACACTGAGGGCAATCAGTGTCTTTATTTATTATCTGCCATGACACCCTCTGGGTTACCAGTGCACTCAGGTCGACCGACACATTACAGCATTTGGAAGAAATTAAAATATATATATTTGTGGGGACCTAAAATACTTCCCAACTCCCGTTAAATAATGAGCTCAGTGATTATTTAATATTACCTTTCACAAAGTTACAAAGGCGTATTCACATGAGAGCGATTTTTTTAAATCCTCAAGAATCCAACCTTCTTTTTCAAAAATTTCAAAAAATATTTTCGCCTAAAACATTCCCCGGCACTCACTGATGAAACTCTGAAAGTTTGACGAAAATCCATTTGGCCATCTGAGAAAAATGGCGACACAGACAGACAGACAGACAGACAAACGGCTCTTATAGTATAGATAATAAAAATAATATCGGAGAAAGTTTCTTTTACAATTTACTACCAGACGTATTGCAACAGCACACCCAAAGTACCAATAAACCCCCCAACCACGAGCATATTTGTCCCACATTGCAAAACAGCAATTGCTTTATAAAGGTGACTTTATAAACCTCATTACGACATTTTTGGCCAACGCTTCATTCGTGCCTTTAATGCAATACTGTGGTTAAAGCTTTTATGTCTTCCAGCATGACATCGCGCTGTGTCACACAGCCTGTTCCAATTGGGAATTGGCTTGAGCACAACATCATGGAAAATCTGGAGGCCAGCTCAGGGTCCCAACGCAAATCCAATCAAACTTCCTGAGGACATCTTGGAATGCCACCTGAGACTTGCACAGTCTCTTAAGGAGGAAAGCTTCAATATTATCTACCAAAAATCGCTACGGTACAATTGGCATTTGCGGGAGAAGCGTAGGTGTGCTTTTTACCAAAAGGTAGACCAACACTGCGAGAAATTGAATAGGCAGTTGTGAATAAATAACTATTTACTCGGTGGCCCATTAAATTAACATGGTGTCTAAGCTTCTGTGGAGCCTGGCCTAAATCCAAAAAAGCCTAAATCCAAGCCAGGGGTCAAGGCCACCCACCTTGGATAAGGCAAACTCAGAAATAAACCAGCGATGGCAGGTTACAGTGTCTACTCGCCAAGCCTGGTCAGAACTACCCTTATGTAGGGTCCTTCAGTGGCCTCACCATTATTAGTCACCGAGGGTGGATCGCCAGACATTGTCTCTGCCAGTGGCAGGCCGCTAGTCTGGCTATGGGCTTGTCCACTTCCTGTTGATATGGTTGATGGAACTGGTTGAGAAATAATGATAAATCAAATCACATTGTACGAACTGTGCTGTACGAACTGATAACAAATCACATTGTACGAACTGTGCTGTAGTTGATGAAGTAAAGTCTTCGATGAATAATGCAGGTCGGCCTTTTAGTGGTCCAATTTGAACCTCTATAGAACATATGCTTGTTCATCGTCTACTAATGTCTTTGGCCTGCATGCGGCACATGTATAAGCTCCTCCATGAGCCTCAGATTTGCTTAATTCAACCAAATAACTATATCTTACCATCGACTAGGAAGACCATATGCTTCAAAAGAAGCTCAAGGAATTCTGAGTCAGATGGTGCCCCCTCGCCACCTTCACCTATCTGAAATGAATTACTTAGTCTTTCACTTGCTGACTTCGTTCGCAATGACTGTTATTTTATAAAGTAGGTCTCGTCTTCGGTGCAACTCTTTCATGTGACTCTCTTCCCTGAAGTAGAACACGTTGGTTGCACTCCTAATATGCCCGACTTTCAGCAACACAATGCCGTGTGGTTATCCGACGAGTGAATGGCAGCAGGCAGCATAAAGCTTCTGCAGCGATTCCTAATGGTCGCCATTAGTCCTCTTGCCAGCCCCTGCTATGTTCAGACATTGCGAGCGAGACAGAAACAGACCTGGGCCTGTTGCCAGGCCATCGGGCGGATGCCCTCCCGCCTATTGGGAGCTCCGCCAGGCAGCCAGAGCTCAGATAATGACTGTAAGTGTTTGTCTGTTATGCCGTAATCCACATTACTGGTTGTATTGTTAACAACACAGCGGCGTAGATATATCGTTGGTAAACGGCACGATTCTTCCTAAATGCACGCAGACGTTTCATAAAGACAATCCGAGTGTGACACATCAGAGAAGTCTAAGACATTCCAAATAATACTCATTAGCGATAACCAACGGCTCCAGCTTGGTCGGAGATCTCTCAGGCGACTGATACACCGTGTTATCTGGTTATACGTCATGTAGGTTGCAGTGGATGTGCACCTGGCTGCGTCTCTGCTTTTTTTAAATCTTGGCAGGTCTGGCAAGATGAAACCGATTCCTTTGCAATGACCCCGTTTTACAGGCAGCTCTTTCCATCTGAACCGGAGCCAAGAACTGATGACATACTCACCGCCAAGCATGTCTCACCAGTGTCTCTCTCTCTCTAAATGTAATATATGCACTGGGGCAACATGTTCATCTATTTGTAGGTTAATTAGAACTTCTCGTACAAATGCGTGATATGACTCTGCTCTTTCATTTATGGATTGGCAGTTGAAGTAATTACTGAAAATCCCGCTAAAATTGGAACTCTACCACATACATTTCGAGTTATGGCTAAAACATTGACAGATGAAATGTCTTCTCTTTCTTCTTCCTTAACTGTCCAAATTATTCCCATCTTTTTGTGGAGCCTGCCTTTGGAAAGGTGCTTGCACAGGTGTTTCTAGAATTTCTAGAATCATTGGAATCTCCCGCGATGAAGCTAACTCCGAGGGCCTTTCACTCACTCACCGCAGGCAGGTTGGTGGTCTTTCTGTCTTCTACCGACTCCTCTCCAGCCTTGCTCCCCCAGCTCTCTCTGTGCTCTGTCCCCCTAATATTCCTACAGGTCGCACAAGATATCTTTACCGATTCAATTGCCAGCAACCCTCTTATGGTTAAACTTCCAAAATCAAGACTCTCTGCTCACCTTCACTCGTTCATTGCTCTTTTCTCCCGCCTCTGGAACAAACTCCCCCACTCCCTTCAATCCGACTCCTCCCTCCAGGTCTTTAAAGCAGCTGTTCACCACCATCTCTTATCTTCCCCCATCCAAAACCTTGATCTTTTCTACCCCCACTAATTCACCCCAGATCCACTTTTGTGAAATCCCGACTTCTTGCCTTGAAGTCTTAGCAGTGTCCATGCGCTTTATACCTTTCCCACCCCCCCCCCCCCCGTGCCTCCTCCCCCCAAGCCCTCTCCCTCCCACAGATCTCCCGATGTCCCTGCCCTCAAATGTTGTACTTGCGTGCTTCCCTCTCTCTCCCCATCTGTCTCCCGCTCCCCTTATCTTATGTTTTATGTGTCAGTCTGTCTTTTTGTGATTAATGTTAGCTCTTACACGAGGCTCGATCTTGTATACAAATATATATATATATATATATATATTGTGGGGTTTTACCCACTAAACCACCTCGCCGCTCCTATCAGTTGTGGAGACTCTGCTGTGAAGTTTATAGGTGGCGTTATCAGTCTAGACAGGGTAATTAAGGCTGAGAATTTTTAAATATGTTGTCACGGAAGAATGAGCAAAAATAAACAACTGAACTTTAACAACCTGGGGTTTTCTGAATGGATTGATGAGCATTCCATAGGTGAGGGTGGTTTGACGTTGCCTGACTTTCTACACAATCTTTATTCCTCCTATCTGCTTCAGAGTGGACTTTCCTCCAGAGCATCATGAATGTTGAGCTCTTTTGTCTGTTTACTTCTTTGCTTGTTGTTTTTCCATTTGACTATGACATGCATTTTAGAGGAAAGCTGAGATGACACTAGTGTGATGAGGAAGATGGTATGATGAGGACTTTCAGCTATTGTTACCAGACACATGCACAAAGTGAAAAAAGGGATTAACCAATTGCTGCACTTTGTCTGTCTGTCTGTCGGTCTGTCTGCCTACAGACATCAGTTTTACGATCGAGGAAATACTTAATTTCAATTGAATGTTATATTTTGAACACGAATCGGAACACGAACCTGCAGTTTAACAGTACTTTGGCTCTGAATTTGGGAAATTGTACAGAATATTGTCCCGGGAGCACATGTACAGAGGAGTAAGGTAATTGTTTTAGTCTGTCTGCTTGTCTGGCAGTCCAAAAAGGTTGAAAATCAATCCAAACACGAAACGTACTGTTTTTAGGGAGGTCATAAGGGACACAAACAACTGACACAGAGAACTAATTTAACGTGTTGAATAAGGTGGTGTAAAAGACACTGCATCAATGGTGGTAAATTTCCCAAAAAATATTTTTTTTCTACAGCCTTTAAATCTCTATTTTAAATCTTTATTTTGAATTATATACTTGAACACTGTAGAATACAAATCAGCTTGTTGCCACTTCCAAAAACCTCCAGTTTAGCAGTGCTTAGACAAAGTATTACACTATTTTACGCCATCTCGGCCAATAAGATTTTCCGCTCGCGCTCTCAGCGTTTGGGGAATATCAAGATTCAGACAAAATCGCACCTCCTAGAAAATATAGATTGTGCTCAGAAATGAAAACAATAGTTGAGAAGACCCTTCCCACATCCTTTTTCTCCAAACTGCATGGGGTAAGGTGTTCTATGAACTCTCTAGTCTTTGTACACCCACCTATTATGGCTAATTCATTGCATCTCGGAAGGCTCATGGAAAACTTGGGACAAAACTTTTCCTTCTTCCTGAATCTTCCTGAATCTGCAAATGATGTAGGAATCACTTTCGAGGGGTTTTTGGTTTGCTACACTGGACAAGAGTCTCGGCTTATGGAGGAGCTAAATGACAAAGGGCAGCAGGTTCACAAACTACCAAAGGGTATGAGATGAAGTAGTAAAGTCCACATTTAAAACGACAAGGCCTTGCAAATGTCTGTCGGAAATGGTGTTTAACCTAAACAAGAAATTCACCCAGGGTAGCGACATACTTTTTAAATAAGATACCATGGGATTTTCAATATCCACAACCCAAATGCAGACTGGACAACTGGATTTACGTTGCCATGTGAAGGATGGTATAGTCCAAGATGGCAATGTACAAGAATCGTAGTTTTTTAAAATTATATCCAACAGTTGCGGATCAAACCCAGACTAGAGATCATAATCACAAGAACGCCATCAACTGCTGCCATCCCCTCCAGATTAGACAGAAAAATAAGTCTCTTCCTATATTTTGTTGTTGTTGTTGTTGCTGTTAAACATTACCAAAATTTGGTAGGTGATCAATCAAGAAAAATTCTTTTAATTTTGTAAATTTAAGCTTATCTCGTTCAGTAAACAGGAGTGAGAATGTGAAAAACAACTAACTATAAATAACTTACTGAAACAGTATCTGAAGCATCTCATTATCTTCGTCTATCAATATTGCTTGTTTGTATATGATGTCCTTTGTGTATACTTGGCTGGCAGGATGGCCTAGACCTAGAGGTATTTGCTCTCGCCTCTGAGCTGTCAATCCTGGGTTAGAATCTCGGCCCAGCTATAAAACCATCATCCTGGTGTTTTGAAGGCAAGACGAGGCCTCAGCGTGCGCCAATCGAAGTTTACATTCAATCGGAGGACACGTCCGCCAGCAATACTTGCTTGCGGACGTTAAAGATCCCACGGTTTCCTTTGTGAAGAGTAGGAGAGGTAGTGCCAGCACCCTGAACGAATTGCAATTCCATGCCCTCGCTGACTATAAAAAAAGACAACGGAAACCACCCAGCGTACATAACCTTTGCCAAGAGAACGCTTCTGCAGTGCCCACGCACTTAAAATAAATACATTTAAAGATATTTAAAATACTCTTCTTAAAGAAGATATTTAAATAATTTTTTTAATTTAAAAATAGAATTAATTAAATAGATTTAAATATTTATATTAAAATTAATATTACATATATTATTATAATTTATTATAAATTATAAATTTCTTAATATATTAATATTAATAATAATTATAAATTTATTAATAATAATATATTTGTATAAATATATAATTATAAATAATTTATATTAATAATTATTTATATTATAATTAATTAAGTACATTTAAATATTTATTAAATAAATAATTTAAAATTTATAATTATAATAAATATAATTTAAACAAAGATAATTTAAAGATATTTAAATAAATTTTAAGAGTATGGTGCGTCAATGATGACGATGATGATACCCTTCAAAAGAGTGACATTTATGATCAAATTCATGAAAATTGCAGCAAAGCAAACAGGTGATGGTCAAAAAAAGACTTCACAGAAAAAAACCAAAATATTTATGAACAGTGAAATAAATATGCATTCTTATTAGACGTATTATAATATAAAATAGCAGTCTTCTTCAATTACTAGAATACCCCCAATCTACCCTTGCTATACCAGCTAAAGTTGCGCACTAATTTACGGAGCAGAGTAATTGAATTATTGATGTCTAAATATAAAGATATTGTCAAAATATATGTTTATGGTCCAAAATATTTAAATGGTGCCTGGGGAATGGATGTGCGGATTATGATTTATTTAATTATTTAGATTATTCAATGCATTCGTCCTTTTGAGACAATTGTCTAATTTTAAGTTCACCACGTGCAGACAAGACGTACAACTTCCATTTGAAATGAATTACACATGTATATAAAAAAAAGTTTTACTCATGCAGAATGGGGAAGTTTATTTTTACTACATCATGACACAATGTAATTGTGACGCAAAGTAGAGCAAGGATTCCAGGAGGGCTATGTAAAGGATAACAAAATGATCAAAACAAATTTAAATAGCATGCACCCGCAGTCGGCTTTAAAGGTCTGCATATGATCAGCTGCGTTTAAAAGTCCCATTTAGAAGCGTGTGCCGCAGAGGGTGAGGGGCAGACAGCTAATGAATATTGTCTAGACAGGCGAGAGGTGCCGGAGAGGGAAGAGACAATGGGAGCTCGTGATGTCTCGGTGCTGAATTGATATCGTCTCGTGCACACACAAGAGGGTTGGGCTGCGATAGTGAGTGTGTGTGCGAGTGTATGTGTGTGTATGTGTGTGTGTGTGTGTGTGTGTGTGTGTGTGTGTGTGTGTGTGTGTGTGTGTGTGTGTGTGTGTGTGTGTGTGTGTGTATGTAGCTCAATGTTTAGGTATCTGGTGTAGAATGGATGAGTGTCTCTGGTCATTGTTGTGTAACCAAGTAACCAACACATCACACCATTATGACAGTGAAATTAGAGATCACGTAATGATTTGGGAAGTCTTCAGCAGAGGAAAGTACATGAGAGTTTAACATGTACTGATTGTTAGTGTCATAGTCCTCTTACTCACAGTACACAAATATCCTCCCCATTTATATTCTTTGTGGTTGTGTCTTCATGAAACCTGCCAACCATTTCAATTTCCTCCATTCCGGGTCTAATCTGTTCCCTCTACATCTCCAGACTGACCCCCATCTCCCACCTGCTCTGGATTCTGCTGGTGTGAGACAGGTTAGCAGTCAGGGTCATGGGCTATGATCCTCAACTCTAATCTGGATGCCACAAAAACCCCACCAAGATAATTAGCTCCTGAGTGAATATGATAAACACTTTTGGGGTGATATGTGCCCTTTGGTGGGAACAGTGGGACATGACCTTAGGAGTCAGTCCAAGGACAAAGAAAATCATGGGCGTATAGCCAGTGGGGAGCAATGCAATACTTGCCTACACATGCAATTGTATTTTTGATATGTGAATAGAAAAATGCAAGAAACATATCAGCTCGAGCAAGGAATGAGAGCGCATCCTCACTTTACCGATTGTCCGTGCGGTGAGGTGGAGGAGGCCATGCAGCCTCTCGAGCCTGGAGATGGTAACTCGAGCTACAGGCACTGCTGCTCTGATTTTATTAAACGAGACCTTGCACAGCCCCTTCTCATTGTGAGAGTACAGATGCTTCCTTATTGGAAGAGTAGGACCTGGTCTTCATCGGTGGAGGTCTCCTCATCGTTGGAGCACGGCCTGGCTAGAACATTGGCAGGGAAGTAACATAAGACTCACTAACTTTAACCTCACATGAAGTCTGTATGTCCGTCTGTTTGTTTGTCTGTTTGTATGTCAAACGCCTACATGTCACGATTTTAAAGCGATCTTTACGAAACTTCACCAAACGGCGGAGTTTGCCATAAGGAAGAAGCCTAATAATTTGAGGTCAAAAGGTCAACATAGGCCAAAGGTCAACGATATTGTCAAATTTCTAAAATACTCAATTTCATTTGATTTACTCGAAATTTGAAGAGGATTTGCATATCAGGTCACTAAATTCAACCACCAATTATTTTTGAGGTCATCATCGGCCAAAAGGCCAACATAGGCCAAAGGTCAACAACTTTAGGTGAGATTTCTAAAATCCTCAATTTTCATCCGATTGATTTGAAATTTGAACAGGATTTGGAAATCCAGTCACTGAATTAAACCACCAATTGTTTTTGAGGTTTTGTTTTTGTTTTTTTTTTTGTTTTTTTTTTGTTTTTTTTTGTATACTGAATCGAGGCTCGTGAAAGAGCTAAAGAGCTCGTGGAAGTTTTGTTTTTGAGGTTCGAATTTGGTGAAGATCCGGACCCGGATCTAAATTCGCGATTTAAAAAAAAGTGATTCCTCGCCATTTTAAAGTTATTTAAGGATAAAGAACTATGTGCAAGCCACAATGAAAATGGCACAATTTACCAAACTCGGTGGCATAAAGTTAGAGGCATCCGTCCGCTCTGAGTCTGAGAGGTCAGCAGTTCGAAAGTCAGCCTAATCATCCCAAAGACTTTAAAAATTATATGTGCTGCTTCTTTACTTGACACTCAGCACTTAAAATGACAGCATGGATAAACAACCGTAAATTGGTAATGATGTGCAGGATTTGATAGGCCGAAGGGGCTCCAAAGTTCTATATGGAACTCATGAAGAAGGCATTGCCATCGGACATAGTGCTCAGCTATAAAAAGGCAGGGACAGCATTGCTAATTGAGGTGTCAGGACCCAGTGGCATTAGCGTAAATAATGTTGAGGAGGATTTGAAAAACAAAGCGAAGAGATCCTGTAACCCGACGTGTGCTGAAATTGTTCCGTTACATGGCAATTTGAGCAATAAAGAAAAATGTCAACGAGATTTTTTCAAAGGAATTACAATTTGGAGGCTATCTGGGCTATAGTGGCAATCCATGAAAGAGCACTAGGTACAAAGATAGGAGAACAGAACATGCTCTGCAGTTGGTCTTCAAAATGTGGTCCTAACATACAGATAGTTTAGGGTCTGGGGGGGCTCCTTTCCTCCATTTACAACCGGTCAAGGGGATCACAACTGATACGAAAAAAGACCGCGCGAGTGGCTTGGACAAGATGCACATTCATCAAAACGTCAAAATAGATGTGGAGGATGTACTGGAAGCATCCACTGTCAAGTGGTAGTCGGAGAATGGTTTTGGAAGTCCTGTGCTAACTGTGCTGGATAGGCTGAACCATTCAGGTACACTTTGCAGACTTGTAAGTAGGCCTAAACAGCAGAAGACCTGCAAGTGTGACAGGTCTATAAAAACAAACAGCGCTCTGCAACAGCAACTATATTTGCACAACTACATTCGTGAGGACATGAACTTCACTCGACACTATACATGTGAGGATTTAAATTCTTTATGAAGACTTGGAAAAAGTGTTTGCTAATGTATTGATGCCAAATGACCTGTGCCATCCACAATATTGTTTTGGCCAGAAAATTTTAATTTGCTGGTTTCACCCCCTGATTGGTCACTATCAGACCCCAGATACATACAAGCCAATGTCAGACTTTCATTTTGAACACAGTGTTTGCTTGTTTTGTGTGTACAAAATTGAGGCTCATAGACGAGCGAGGTGACAGAGGGCAAAAAGTCAACATAGTGAGTGAGTGGAGCCAAAGTTGGATACAACAAGCAGGGGAATGAAACAACAACAAAGGAGGGAATGAAACTGTAACCTGGAATTAAACAGGTGGAGCTATGTGGGGTTAATGAGGGTAGAAAAGATTGGATTCATTCACTTCCGTTGTTGTGGTTTTCATCCACTGTAAACATTTTTGATTCCATGTACTATTATTGTTGTCGTTTAAGGGAAGTAGGGATTACTATTTTCAAAAGGTAAAAAAGTTAATGTTTTAAATGAAACCGGAACCGGACGACGACGAAGAGGAAGAGGAGGAAGCAAAGGCGGAGCGAGTGAGTCGGACAAGAAGCCGAGCTGCTTCGAGGTCTGGAGCGAACGATTGGCGAACGAGGGTCACGAGTGAACTTTGGGTTTCCCGGGAAAGGGATTCCTGCGACAGAGTTGTTATCGCTGTGACAGATAAACCTGCGTGACAGGTTTTGCGGTTGATTCCGACGAGAATCATCGGAGTGCCGTTACGCCACGAGAATGGGCCATCGGCCATTTTGACTCGCGCGCTTTGCGCATTGCTCAAGGTTTTTCACTTCGCTTCAACCATTTTCACCGCATTCAGACGTTAATCTGGTGTGCGTGTGTAATGTGGCTTTTGAGTGGGAAATCTGCGGTTCGCCGATTTGGATCCGTGGAACGTCCATACCCGAGGGTGTGATTTCCCAGTCGCCTTGAGGGCACCTTTGCGCAGCGGGACTGTGACTGTCAACCCAACGGGATTCTGGTCTCGATACGACATCGTACGGGCGATCACTGGAGTGGATCGACTTTGGCTTGAAGCCGGAATCGACTTTGGCTTGATGCCGGAATGGAGGCATTGGGGAATGTTCTTCTTTTCGCTCACTTGGAGCACAGTGAGTTATATTGTACGAACCTGATGGTACCATCATAGGAAATATATATTGGTTGTACAATTGATTACTATTGTTGTTGTACTGTTATTCTTGTGTGATCTTAATACAATACTTGTTTGTTGGTAACAATTGGTGTGGTTTCACCATTGATCTTTGACATACAGAATAACACATCTTTCTGCCGTGACTCCTCTCGGGGCTTGGAGGTACACTGTGACCAGTGTTTGGGGAGGAGCATGTAACATAATGTATTGATGCCAAATGACCTGTGCCATCCACAATATTGTTTTGGCCAGAAAATTTTAATTTGCTGGTATCACCCCCTGATTGGTCAATATCAGACCCCAGATACATACAAGCCAATGCCAGACTTTCATTTTGAACACAGTGTTTGCTTGTTTTGTGTGTACAAAATTGAAGCTCATAGACGAGCGAGGTGACAGAGGGCAAAAAGTCAACATAGTGAGTGAGTGGAGCCAAAGTTGGATACAACAAGCAGGGGAATGAAACAACAACAAAGGAGGGAATGAAACTGTAACCTGCAATTAAACAGGTGGAGCTATGTGGGGTTAATGAGGGTAGAAAAGATTGTAAGTAGGGATGGGGGGTGGCATGTTGGCATGTTTGTTTTGATGAGATGGTTGTGCAGTGTTTTCATGAAATTCTGGAGGGAAGAGTACAATTGGCTTTGGAAGGCAGTTCCACAAACGGGAGAAAAGAGGATCAAGAGTGGATATGGGTATAAAGCCTGCATGTTGAGCCCATCCCATACACAGCAGGAGATTGGTGTGTGTGTGTGTGTGTGTGTGTGTGTGTGTGTGTGTGTGTGTGTGTGTGTGTGTGTGTGTGTGTGTGTGCGTGCGTGCGTGCCGTAATATTTTTACCATTTGAGTTTTGACATCAAATTTTCACCAGAGCTTTATTATGATAATATGGAGAACGCAAATTAATAATTTTATCACAAGGTCAAAGGTCAGCATCACATAAAATTATCAATTTTAATCCACGTGACCTGAAATTTTAATTTTCCATTTGAGTTTTGTCATCAAATTTTCACCAAAGCTTTATTATGATAATACGAGGACAGATTAATAACTTGCTCAAAAGGTCAAAGGTCAAGCGTCACATAAAATCATCAATTTTCAACCAATTGACGTGAAATTTCCATTTATCATTCGAGATTTGTCATCCAATTTTCAACAAAGGTTTATTGTAAGAATATGGAGAAGATAAATTAATAATTTGGTTACAAGGTTAATGGTCAGTGTCATCTAAAATCATTAATTTTCATTAAAATTGACCTGAAATTTTAAGAATTTGCATATTGGATCACTGGATTGGTTCTCCAATCAAAAGCTATAAGCCGATTTTTTAGATCAAAAGGTCAAAGGTCAAGGTTGTGTAAAATCAGCAACTTTCACCCGATTGACGTGAAATTTAAAGAATTTGCATACCAGGTCACTGAATTCGTTCACTAATCAAAAGGTAGTAGTCCATTGGGTTGTTTTTTTAGAGCAAAAGGTCAAAGATCGTCACAGAAATCGTCAATTTTCATCCAATTAACCTGAAATATAAAGAATTTGCATATTGCGTCACAGAATTGGTTCACCAAACAAAAGCTAGAATGTGATTTTTTTTTTAGAGCAAAAGGTCAAAGTTGCATAAAATCATCAATTTTCATCCAATTAACCTGAAATATAAAGAATTTGCATATTGCGTCACAGAATTGGTACACCAAACAAAAGCTAGAAGTGGATTTTTTTAGAGCAAAAGGTCAAAGTTGCATAAAATCGTCAATTTTCATCCAATTAACCTGAAATATAAAGAATTTGCATATTGCGTCACAGAATTGGTACACGAAAACAAAAGCTAGAAGCTGATTTTTTTTTAGAGCAAAGGGTCAAAGTTGCATAAAATCGTCAATTTTCATCCAATTAACCTGAAATATAAAGAATTTGCATATTGCGTCACAGAATTGGTACACCAAACAAAAGCTAGAGTGGATTTTTTTAGAGCAAAAGGTCAAAGTTGCATAAAATCGTCAATTTTCATCCAATTAACCTGAAATATAAAGAATTTGCATATTGCGTCACAGAATTGGTACACGAAAACAAAAGCTAGAAGCGGATTTTTTTAGAGCAAAAGGTCAAAGTTGCATAAAATCGTCAATTTTCATCCAATTAACCTGAAATATAAAGAATTTGCATATTGCGTCACAGAATTGGTACACCAAACAAAAGCTAGAGCGGATTTTTTTAGAGCAAAAGGTCAAAGTTGCATAAAATCGTCAATTTTCATCCAATTAACCTGAAATATAAAGAATTTGCATATTGCGTCACAGAATTGGTTCACGAAAACAAAAGCTAGAAGCGGATTTTTTTAGAGCAAAAGGTCAAAGTTGCATAAAATCGTCAATTTTCATCCAATTAACCTGAAATATAAAGAATTTGCATATTGCGTCACAGAATTGGTTCACGAAAACAAAAGCTAGAGGCTGATTTTGTTTTTAGAGCAAAGGTCAAAGTTGCATAAAATCGTCAATTTTCATCCAATTAACCTGAAATATAAAGAATTTGCATATTGCGTCACAGAATTGGTTCACGAAAACAAAAGCTAGAAGCTGATTTTGTTTTTAGAGCAAAGGTCAAAGGTCACGGTTGCATAAAATCGTCAATTTTCATCCAATTAACCTGAAATATAAAGAATTTGCATATTGCGTCACAGAATTGGTTCACCAAACAAAAGCTAGAAGCCGATTTTTTTTAGAGCAAAAGGTCAAACGTCAAGGTTGCATAAAATCGTCAATTTTCATCCAATTAACCTGAAATATAAAGAATTTGCATATTGCGTCACAGAATTGGTTCACCAAACAAAAGCTAGAAGCTGATTTTTTTAGAGCAAAAGGTCAAAGGTCAAGGTTGCATAAAATCATCAATTTTCATCCAATTAACCTGAAATATAAAGAATTTGCATATTGCATCACAGAATTGGTTCACCACACACAAACAAAAGCTAGAAGCTGATTTTTTTAGAGCAAAAGGTCAAAGGTCAAAGTTGCATACAATTGTCAATTTTCATCCAATTAACCTGAAATATAAAGAATTTGCATGTTGCGTCACAGAATTGGCTCACCAAACAAAAGCTAGAAGCTGATTTTTTTTAGAGCATAAGGTCAAAGGTCAAGGTTGCATAAAATCATCAATTTTCATCCAATTAACCTGAAATATAAAGAATTTGCATATTGCATCACAGAATTGGTTCACCACACACAAACAAAAGCTAGAAGCTGATTTTTTTAGAGCAAAAGGTCAAAGGTCAAAGTTGCATACAATTGTCAATTTTCATCCAATTAACCTGAAATATAAAGAATTTGCATGTTGCGTCACAGAATTGGTTCACCAAACAAAAGCTAGAAGCTGATTTTTTTTAGAGCATAAGGTCAAAGGTCAAGCTTGCATAAAATCATCAATTTTCATCCAATTAACCTGAAATATAAAGAATTTGCATATTGCATCACAGAATTGGTTCACCACACACAAACAAAAGCTAGAAGCTGATTTTTTTAGAGCAAAAGGTCAAAGGTCAAAGTTGCATACAATCGTCAATTTTCATCCAATTAACCTGAAATATAAAGAATTTGCATATTGCGTCACAGAATTGGTTCACCAAACAAAAGCTAGAAGCTGATTTTTTAGAGCAAAGGTCAAAGGTCACGGTTGCATAAAATCGTCAATTTTCATCCAATTAACCTGAAATATAAAGAATTTGCATATTGCGTCACAGAATTAGTTCACCAAACAAAAGCTAGCTGATTTTTTTTTGAGCTAAAGGTCAAAGGTCAAGGTTGCATAAAATCGTCAATTTTCATACAATTAACCTGAAATATAAAGAATTTGCATATTGCGTCACAGAATTGGTTCACGAAAACAAAAGCTAGAAGCTGATTTTGTTTTTAGAGCAAAGGTCAAAGGTCACGGTTGCATAAAATCGTCAATTTTCATCCAATTAACATGAAATATAAAGAATTTGAATATTGCATCAGAATTGGTTCACCAAACAAAAGCTAGAAGCTGATTGTTTTTAGAGCAAAAGGTCAAAGGTCAAGGTTGCATAAAATCGTCAATTTTCATCCAATTAACCTGAAATATAAAGAATTTGCATATTGCGTCACAGAATTGGTTCACCAAACAAAAGCTTCACCAAACAAAAGCTAGAAGCTGATTTTTTTAGAGCAAAAGGTCAAAGGTCAAGGTTGCATAAAATCATCAATTTTCATCCAATTAACCTGAAATATAAAGAATTTGCATATTGCATCACATAATTGGTTCACCACACACAAACAAAAGCTAGAAGCTGATTTTTTAGAGCAAAAGGTCAAAGGTCAAAGTTGCATACAATCGTCAATTTTCATCCAATTAACCTGAAATATAAAGAATTTGCATATTGCGTCACAGAATTGGTTCACCAAACAAAAGCTTGAAGCTGATTTTGTTTTTAGAGCAAAGGTCAAAGGTCACGGTTGCATAAAATCGTCAATTTTCATCCAATTAACCTGAAATATAAAGAATTTGCATATTGCGTCACAGAATTAGTTCACCAAACAAAAGCTAGCTGATTTTTTTTTAGAGCAAAAGGTCAAAGGTCAAGGTTGCATAAAATCGTCAATTTTCATACAATTAACCTGAAATATAAAGAATTTGCATATTGCGTCACAGAATTGGTTCACCAAACAAAAGCCAGAATCTGATTTTTTTTTATTTTAGATCTAAAGCTCAAAGATCAAGGCTGCATAAAATCAATTTTCATTTTGTATTCTTTAAACTGTTTTCGTTATTTTTAGCATATGGAAGAGGAAGACGTCTGATGAAAAACAGACGTGGACGGGCTTTGCATTTATAGATGCTTTCGAGTTTAAAGTTGAACTGGGAGGAGCTGGGGATGGTCAGAGTGATAAGAGAGTCTAAGGAGGTTAACAATCTATGCAATGTGAGAGCAACAGGCACTGTGCTTAGGTCTCCTTGTGGGAGATGTGAATGATGTTGACAGCTTTAGATTCCACAAAACCCGATGAATAATGCGATTCTGTGGCCCTAGCACATCTGGTAGAGCAGTTCTCCATTGCACTACAGACAAAGTCCTGGATAGAAGGAGAGTAGCTCAGATTTTTCCAAGGAATGACTTGGAATGACAGAAGATGCCCAGTCTGCAGCTGGCTTTCGATGCCAGGTTTGCTATGGGGTTGGCCTATGAGAGGTCATAGCTGATAGTGAGGCCTATAAGTTCAACAGACTGAAGCTCATACAGTGGCTGACCATGGAAATAAATAATTTGATGATCCCTCCGGAGCGACAAAATGAGACAATGATTTATCAGGCTTGAATGAGATGTTCCATTTTTCATACAAGCATCTAATACATTCCAGGTCAGCAGAGACCTATGCACCTGCAGTTGGCCTGCCAGTGAGATGGAGTATTGTCTGAAACAATGACGTGCCATTGAAAAATTAAAGAATGTTTTCCAGAGAAATGGAGAAGTCATTGATGTAGTTGAGGAGAAGACTGGCCCAAAATACTGCTTTCTCTTTGACAAAATACTTTCCCCTCTTTCTACTTGTATATAAGCGGAACTTTCACGAAAGAGAAGAAAGACTTTCAACTTTTTTTTGCAAGTTTTTCAAGTCCAACACATCCTGAAAGCCCCGATGGGAAAATCTCACCGAGATGGGTAGCGCCGGGTATTGCTGAACCAATACCAACACAGTGCTTCGCCAAAGACCAAAGAGCAAGACAGACTGAAGAGTGCAGACAGAGGAGAAGCAAGAGCAGCAAACCAGGGAGGTGATAGAGTGGCAGCATACATTAAGTGACAGACTTGACAAGAAGCCACCAATACTTTGAGGTAGGAGACCGATTGGAGAGTTCAAACTTCAAATTAGCAAGATGGTGTTTTTTGGATGGACACACATGTATAGCATGCCTTATAGAGTGACCTAAGGTTGTTCATAGTCGGGCTAGCCTTCCATGGTGAGAAAACAAGCTGCTTGAGAGGGAGGATAGCGTAGCCACAGATGGGATTAGTATAAACTGATACATGAGAAAACATCGGCCTTTATCGAAGCATTCCAAAGAAAAATGAATGCCAGATACTGTTGAGATGGAGGTCCATTTTTTGTCCCCCGTCGCACCGCGGAGCGAAAGGGGGACTATGGTTTTCCCCTCCGTCCGTGTGTGCGTCCGTCCGTGCGTCCGTCCGTCCGTGCGTGCGTGCATGCTTGCGTAAGCGAAGGACCGAATTCTAATTTGGTGTGTGGGTGCAACCCACGTCAAAATCCAAGATGGCCGCCGCCATGTATGTCTGAACCTTGTGAGCGGAATATCTTGAAAAATAAACGAACTACTAACTTCTAATCTGGTGTGTGGGTGTATCTAGGCATAAAGAAGAAAGCTATTGAAAATTGGGTCGCCACGTCAAAATCCAAGATGGCCGCCTTGCGTCTTCCACTGTCACCTCACATCACTTCACTGACGGGGGACCTAGGCGTAACGATTGTTTACAAGAGAGCAGCTTAACGTCCCTGCCAGGTGGCTTATACAATCATCCATATACTGTGTCGATGAAGTTGCTTCTTCACAATAGACAGAGACATGTAGACTTTGACAACAACATGGCCAGAGGAGTGAAGAGGTGCAGAGAAGGAAGAGGAGAGGTTGGATGGAAGCTTATCATTACTGGGCCCATGAGGGAGGATGTACAAGTTGCATAAATCCAAGTTGGGAAGTTTACAGGTAAAACGCAGCTCGCTGCTTTGATGGCAATTGAAGAGGACACAGATGAGGAACAGAGTCGGGATGGATTACGAGTCAATCAATGTTAGCAGAAATGTATACAGTGCCTACAGAAAGTATTCACACCCCTTGACTTTTTTCACATTTTGTTGTGTTACAGCATGAATGTAAAAATGGATTACATTGAGATTTTTAAAATCACCGATCTACACATAATACCACATAATGTCAGTGGAAGTTTTTTTCGTTTTTATACAAATTAGTTAGAAATGAAAAGCTTAAATGTCTTGAGACAATAAGTATTCAACTCCTTTGCTATGACATTCCAAATTGAGCTCAGGTGCATCCAATTTCCTTTGATCATCCTTGAGATGTCTCTACAACTTGGTTGGAGTCCATCTGTGGCCAATTCAATTGATTGGACATGATTTAGAAAGAAAAACACCTTTCTATATAAGGCCACACAGTTGACAGTGCACGTTAGAGCAGAAACTCTACCATGAAGTCCAAGGAACTGTCTGTAGAACTCCAAGATATAATTGTGAGGAGGCATCGATCAGGGGAAGGGAATAAAACAATTTCTAGTGTTGAAAGTTCCCAAGAGCACAATGAGCTCCATCATGAGGAAATGGAAAGAATATGGAACGACCCAGACTCTTCCTAGAGCTGGCCGTCTGACCAAACTGAGCAACTGGGCAAGAACAACCTTTGTCAGGGACGTGACCAAAAACCAAATGACCACTCTGACAGAATGACAGAGTTCCTTGGCTGAGATGGGAGAACCTGCTGGAAGGGCAACAGTCTCTGCAGGCCTTCAAAAATCTAGACTTTATGAAAGAGCGCCAGATGGAAGCCACTGCTCAGAAAAAGGCACTTGACAGTACGCCTGGAATTTGAGTCTATTACATGCCTTTTTGCAGAGCATTAGGCAAAAGGCCCTGTGGTATGATGATAGGAAAACTGAACTCTTTGGCCTGATTGCAAAGCGCTATGTCTGGTGGAAACCAAGCACAGATTATCACCCATTTGACACGATTACCATCATGAAGCATGGAGGTGGCAACATCATGCTATGGGGATGCTTTTCAGTGACACAAAGAGTGGGAGGCTTGTAAGGAAAGAGGGAACAATGAATGGAGCCAAATACAGGAAAATCCGTGAAGAGAACCTGCTTCAGAGTGCAAAAGACCTTAGACTGAGGGGAATTTTCATGTTCAAACAAGACAATGAACCTGAGCACACAGCCAAAGCAACACTGGAATGGCTTAAGAACAAGAATGTGAAAGTCCTTGAGTGGCCCAGCCAAAGCCCAGACTTGAATCCCATTGATTAATCTGTAGAAAGACGTGAAGATTGCTGTTCACCGACGCTCCCCATCCCACTTGACAGAGCTTGAGCAAATCTGCAAGTAAGAATGGGAGAAACTCCCCAAATCCAGATGTGCAAAGCTGATACAGACATACCCAAGAAGACTCAAAGCTGTAATCGCTGCCAAAGGCACTTCTACCAAAGTATTGACTTAGGGGGTTGAATACTTAAGTAAATGAGACATTTCTGGATTTCATTTTTAATTATTTTGTAAAAAGATATATATAAAATATTGCATGTTGACATTATGGGGATTTATGTGTTGATCAGTGACAAAAAAAATCTCAATTTAATCCATTTAAAATTTAGGCAGCAACACAGCAAAATGTGAAAAAACGTCAAGGGGTGTGAATACTTTCTGAAGGCACTTTATATAGGCGGAGTCATCATCGACAGGTGTACAGTACACCAACAGGCAAAAAAGATGTGGCTGTGGAAAGGTATGTGCAACCATAGGTAATACAGTGGTATCGAAGAGGTTAGTGTGGCCAATGTGCAGTGAAGAATGTATCGTTTTGTATCGAACCTTGTGTTCCCAGAAGGTGAGCATTATTCTGCTTCATGAAAGAATATCATGGAATATTATTCCGCTTTATTGACTTGAGAGGCTACCCAAGAAGCTAAAGCTATGTTCAAATCTCTTCCATAATTGTTCCTTTGAGTCTGAAGGAAAGTGAGTTTCCTTACACATCAGAGAAAGAAGTCAAAGCACCGATTTTCAGTCACTTTTCTCTCAATTCATCGTCGACAGAGTATGGAACAAAATATTTGATTGGATTTTAACAGGGTATCCATCTTACTTTATGAGAAGTTAAGGTCTGTTTCACCTCATTGGTCAAACCAAAGACATGTTCGGGCAATAAATAATTAGAATATGTACAGTTGGGTTACCATTATCTTGCCAATCAGTCCATTAGTTCTCTTTTTATCAGTAATATCTATGTAGGCCACATGCTTTGCATCTGCTCTTCCATCACAGCTGTACGAAATCGTTCTTGTTTTGCCATATCTCATGAGAGGGAGAGAGAGAGAGAGAGAGAGACAGAGTGTTACGTGCTCCTCCCCGACCCCATGGTCACGGTGTACCTCCGAGCCCCGAGAGGAGTCACGGCAGAAAAATGTGTTATTCTGTATATCAAAGATCGATGGTGAAGCCACACCAATTCATACTCACAAACAAATATTGCATAAAGATCACACAAGAATAACCACACAACAATAGTATGAATCAAAAGTTAAAGTACAATTAATATTCTATGATGGTACCATCAGTGTTATAATATATAACTCACTGTGCTCCAAGTGAGTGAAACCAGAACATCCCCAATGTCTCTTATTCCCGGCTTCAAGCCACAGTTGATTCGTTCCAGCGATCGCTAGAACGAGGTCCAATCGAAACCAGAATCCCGTGCGGATGGCAAAAACAGTCACACAGCCGAAGCTGTACAAAGGCGCCCTCAAGGCGACTGGGAAATCCAAAGGCGCCCCACAGGCGACTGGGAGATCCCACCCTCGGGTATGGACGAATTAGCCTTCAAAAAGCCACGTCACACACACGCCCCAGATCGACGTCTGAATGCGGTGAAAATGTTGAAAAAGAAACGAAACCGCGAGCGAAGTACAAGTCCTGCGCGAGTCAAAATGGCCGACGGCCTGGTCTCGTGGCGCACCAGCACGGCGGTGATTCTCTCCTGAATCGATAGCAAAAACCTGGCACGCAGGTTAATCAGTCACAGCGATGACAACTCGGTAGCAGGAATTCCTTCCCCGGAAACCCGAAAGTTCGCTAGTGACTCTCACTCGCCAACATTCGCTTCAGAACCGGAGCAACTCGGCTTTCTTGTCCGACCTCTCTCGCTCCGCCCTCTTTCTTTTTTCTCACCTCCTCTTCTTCTTCGTCTTCCGGTTCCCGATCTGGTTTCCTGTTTCATTTAACATTAACCTTTTTACCTTTTGACAATAATAATAGCCATTTCCCTCAAACAATAATAATAATAATAATAATAATAATAATACATAGAACCAGAAATGTTTCAAGTGGATGAAAACCACAACACCGGAAGTGACAAATCCGTAACACTTCCCCCCCCCCCCCCCCCCCTCAAGAAAGAAAGTTTGAACATAGTGAAAACTTTCTTTGTAGGCAAAACTCTCCCAACAAGCAAAAGTAAACTCACACCCAAATCATCAATTCCCGTGAGAAACGAGAATCAATATTTCCCCAAAATAAAGCAACAAAACTTCAAACAACCTACAGAGATTTCCAAAGTTAATTCACTCTGGACAAAGCATCAGCAACGACATTGTCCCTGCCCTTTACATGCTCAATTTCCCAGTTGAACTCGTGCAAAGCCAAACTCCATCTCATCAACCTCTGATTTTTATTTTTAGTTTCTTTTGAATGAAGGTTAAGGGGTTGTGATCAAAAATCCAAAGTCAAGCAAATCTATAGCACTTTTTCCGGGAGGCCGAGCTGAGAGCCAGGTTTCATGGTGGTTGGATGGTGAGGCCTGGAAGTATTCACTACATGGACGCCTTTAGGAACGTGGATGTTACGGTTAATCCATGTAGGAATCTTGGCTCGGCTGCTCTGCAGCATTCAGTGCTTCAGCTCTTCCTAACTTTCATAATAATCATGGTTGGAACGCTTGTCGCTGTAGTCACGTGAATAGCGGTCTCCTTCTCGGCCACTACCCTGATTAATCATCCCTTCGGGAGCTTCCGTAACCCTGGGAGCCTCCACGTTTTCCTCCTCTGTAGCCCCCTCGACGCCCATGGCCTGCCTTCTCTACTATTAAGGTCCGACCATCCAAATTCTTGCCATTCAAATCCTTTTCTGCATCTTTGGCATCCTTTGTGTTTTCAAACGTGACCAAGCCAAACCCTCTTGACTTTTGCGTCTCCCTATCTTTTATCAGCCGTGCTTCCAAGAGTTGTCCATGTTGGACGAAGACAGAATCCAAAACAACTTCCTTTGTTTTGAAGTTCAGTCCACCTACAAAGAGCTTGCCAACATTGCTTCCATCCCTGACTTGTGTGTGCTGACACTTAGTTTCAGGGTACTTCCTCTTCTCTTCAGGGCGCTTCCTACCCATAGCACGAGTCGCGGTACAGGATGGAAAGATACCCAGAATCTCCTGCTCTACCTGTGCGGTGTTATTTTCCATACTAGGCTTTTCAACAAAAGGCTTTCTTCATCCCTCAGATCGGCAGTCTGCAGCCTCCTCACTCTCTGCAGACCTGGACAAAATCACAGAATGGGCAAACAAGTGGAACATGTCTTTCAATCCTGACAAATCTCACACTCTTACGATGTCTCTCCGAAAAGACCGACTGAACAACCCTCCCATCCACTTTCTGAATAATCCTCTCCAAGAAGTTCTGTCACTCAAGCTTTTGGGTCTCACTATCTGCCATGATCTTTCCTGGGAAAACCGCCTTTCAAATCTGGCCTCCAAAGCCAGTCGCCGACTGGGCATCCTCCGTCGTGCGAAGTCCTTCCTTGGCACACCTGAGCTCCTCACCACATACAAGGCTTTCATCCGCAGCTCAATGGAATACAGCTCTCCCCTCTGGGCTGGTGCTCCTGCCTCACACCTAGCTTGTCTTCACGCTGTTGAAACCAAAGCATTCAAATCATTGGAATCTCCCGCGATGAAGCTAACTCCAAGGGCCTCTCACTCACTCACCGCAGGCAGGTTGGTGGTCTTTCCGTTTTCTACCGACTCCTCTCTGGCCTTGCCCCCCCCCCCCAGCTCTCTCTGGGCTCTGTCCCGCAAATATTCCTACAGGTCACACAAGATCTGCCTGCAACCCTCTTATGGTTAAACTGCCAAAATCCAGACTCTCTGCTCACCTTCACTCCTTCATTCCTCTTTTCTCCCGCCTCTGGAACAAACTCCCTCACTCTCTTCAATCCCACTCCACCCTCCAGGTCTTTAAAACAGCTGTTCACCACCATCTCTTATCTTCCCCCATCCAAAATATTGATCTTTTCTATCCCTGCTAATTTCACCCCAATTCCACTTTTTTGAAATACCAACTTCTGTCCTGGAAGTCCTTGGTGTCCTTGGTGTCCTTGTGTTTTATACTTCTCCCACCCCCCCCCCCCCCTTCCCACGCCTCCTCCCCCCAAGCCCTCTCCCTCCCACACATCTCCCTGCTCTTAAATGTTGTGTGCTCTCAAGTGTTTGTGTGCTTCCGCTTCTCTTGTCTTCCGTTCCCTCTTTTTATATATTTTGTTTGTCTGGTTGATTTGTTTGTGAAGTAAATGTTAGCTCTTTCACGAGCCTCGATTCAGTATACAACAAAAAAAAAAAAAAAAAAAAAAAAAAAAAACATCGGTTTACCAGAAACTTGACCACCGGCCAAATCATTCCCGATGACAAAATATATTCCCTCTACAGGAAGAGTGGCTTGTAAACCTACGGTGACCGGTCCTGACACCAAATCAGACTGCAAATGGATGACATGAAGTGGGGCTTTAACATAGCCACCAACCCCCTGTAAACGAACACTGACACCAGTTGCCGTCTTCTCTGATAATGGCAAAATGCCCTCAAGCATCAAAGATTGATGTGCTCCTGTGTCCCTCAATATCCTAACAGGTCTCTGGTTAGTCAAGTCTCCATCCAGTGACACAAACCCCTCTGAAATAAATGGTTTGTAACCCTCTTGAACAAGGTCATTCTGTGATGCCGTAACTTTGGCATGGAAACATTTTCAAGGCACTGTCCTCCAAGGACGATTTCTCACATTTGCCAATGCATTCGGAGTTGTACTAGTCTGACTCCGCTCTTGATTTCTCCTTTCCAGAGCATAACATTGGGACATCAAGTGTCCAGGTTTCTTGCAAAAAGTGCAAGTAGGCCCGGAGGAAAAACTCGTGGTCTGCCTCGAGCCCCCCGGAAGATAAATCTGTCTTGGAACTGTCGTCTTCTGATCCCTAAAAGTGTCGGTATCAGAGTTGTCCTCATAGTCATCTCTAGGCCGCCCCCATGAATTTTCGTTCTCCGCACCGCATGTACCATAACTCCCCTGGCGAACTCTAGGCGGGAAGTTAGGTTTGTGGAACCCCATCCTGTGTGTCAAGGCATAGTCATCTGCCATGGTTGCTGCCTCATACAACTCTGGTACCTTATTTTCCTCCAGATGTACTTTAATGTCCTCGTGGACACACTGTTTGAATTCCTCCACCAAGATCAATTGTCGCAACAGTTTGAAGTCTTTCCCAACCCCTTTCGAATCACACCACCGATCAAACATGGTTTCCTTCATTCTGGCAAACTCCACATGGGTCTCACTCTCCCTCTTCCTGGTATTCCGGAATTTTTGCCGGTAAGCCTCAGGGACCAATTCATAGGCTTTGAGAATGGTTTTCTTCACTATCTCATAATCTGCATATTGGTCAATTGGTAAAGCCGAAAATATATCTTGAGCTTTACCCACCAGAACACTTTGCACTAACATAGTCCAGGATTCCACAGGCCATTTTAGCATTTGAGCCACTTTCTCAAAGTGTAAAAAAAACTTGGCTACCTCCTTTTCATTGAAGGGTGGAACCAGCCTCACATGTTTACCAACATCCCAAGTGTTCTGACGAGTTGTCGAACTAGCCGGCATGGATGCTACCTCTCCCCGTTCTCTCATTAATTCCAACTTCTTGAGTTCAATTTCCTTCTGACAGTCCATGTCACGTTCCTTTAACTCCCTTTCGGCTCTCCTCTCCTCTGCTCTTTCCTTTTCTCTTCTTTCTTCGAGTTCCCTTTCAGTTCTCCTTTCCTCTGCTCTTCTCTCCTCGAGTTCTCTTGCAGCTCTCCTTTCCTCTGCTTTTAACCTTTCCTGGCTCTGCAGTTGCATCTCCGTTTTCCGGAGCTCCACATTTTCTTTTTCCTCGGGTAACCAATCCAAGGCTACCTCTGTCCATGTTCCCTGTCCCACCAGAGATTCTACCACCAATGTCTGCATCTCTGCCTTCTTCATACTAACTCGGACCTCCAAGTTAAAATGTCTGGTCAATATCAAGAGTTCTGATTTTTTTAATGCTTGGAACTGTGCCTCATTAGGGGACGCCGCAATCTTTCCTGCGTCAAACACCATGGTGACTATCAGTTAACACCTGTTAACCTTCACACAAAAAAATTTCCAATTTTTTTTTTCTTTCTTGAAAAATTTGGGAATGTTGGGAAAAAAAATTCAAAATTTGGGAATTTTGGGAATGCTAGAGAATTCTATCCCGGACGAATGTTATCAAGGAATTTGCTCCCGGACGAGTGTTATTAGGGAATTTAATCCCGGACAAAGACCCAATTTCGAGCCCCCGAGTCAATTGGACGAGCCCCCAATTTCTGTTACGTGCTCCTCCCAGACCCCCTGGTCACGGTGTACCGCCGAGCCCCGAGAGGAGTCACGGCAGAAAAATGTGTTATTCTATATGTCAAAGATCGATGGTGAAGCCACACCAATTGTTACTCACAAACAAATATTGTATTAAAATCACACAAGAATAACCATACAACAATAGTATGAATCAAAAGTTAAAGTACAATCAATATTCTATGATGGTACCATCAGTGTTATAATATATAACTCACTGTGCTCCAAGTGAGTGAAACCAGAACATCCCCAATGTCTCTTATTCCTGGCTTCAAGCCACAGTTGATTCGCTCCAGTGATCGCTAGAACGAGGTCCAATCGAAACCAGAATCCCGTGCGGGTGGCAAAAACAGTCACACAGCCGAAGCTGAACAAAGGCGCCCTCAAGGCGACTGGGAAATCCAAAGGCGCCCGACAGGCGACTGAGAGATCCCACCCTCAGGTATGGACGAATTAGCCTTCAAAAAGCCACGTCACACACACGCCCCAGATCGACGTCTGAATGCGGTCAAAATGTTCCAAAAGAAACGAAACCGCGAGCGAAGTACAAGTCCTGCACGAGTCAAAATGGCCGACAGCCCGGTCTCGTGGCGCACCAGCACGGCGATGATTCTCTCCTGAATCGATAGCAAAACCTTGACACGCAGGTTAATCAGTCACAGCGATGACAACTCGGTCGCAGGAATTCCTTCCCCGGAAACACAAAAGTTCACTAGTGACTCTTACTCGCCAACTCTTACTCGCCAACTCTTACTCGCCAACGTTCACTCCAGAACCCGGAGCAACTCGGCTTTCTTGTCCGACCTCTCTCGCTCCGCCCTCTTTCTTTTTTCTCACCTCCTCTTCTTCTTCGTCTTCTGGTTCCCGATCCCGATCCGGTTTCCTGTTTCATTTAACATTAGCCTTTTTACCTTTTGACAATAATAATGGCTATTCCCCTCAAACAATAATCATAATAATAAAAAGAACCAGAAATGTTTCAAGTGGATGAAAACCACAACACCGGAAGTGACGAATCCGTAACGAGAGACAGAGAGAGACAGATAGAGACAGAGAGAGAGAGAGAGAGAGAGGGAGAGAGAGAGAGAGAGAGAGAGAGACAGAGAGAGAGACAGAGAGAGAGACAGAGAGAGAGACAGAGAGAGAGACAGAGAGAGAGACAGAGAGAGAGACAGAGAAAGAGACAGAGAGAGACAGAGAGAGAGACAGAGAGAGAGACAGAGAGAGAGACAGAGAGAGAGACAGAGAGAGAGACAGAGACAGAGACAGAGACAGAGAGACAGAGACAGAGACAGAGACAGAGACAGACAGACAGACAGAGAGAGAGAGAGAGAGACTTGACTTTTATGTCCTTTTATTACAAAAGTATAAAAACCAATAAATGATGATTCACAGAAAACAATCACAACAGTTGCACAAGCATTTACATGATAAATAAACAAATTATCAGCAAATAAATAAGCAAGTATTAAGGAAAACAACTACATAGTAAATACTAACTGACCCTCAGCTCTTTTGCAAAATGCATCTCTCACACACCACAGCTTCTCAAAGAGTTGTACCTCATAACAACAACAAAATTCCAGCTTCACTCTTGAAACACAGAGAGCTTTAAACATTTCCAAAACATCTGTACTATACGAACCATTCTGTATCTTTGATTTCCTGGTATTATACAGGGTGTCTCAAAATACATGGAACCCATGTCACTGCTAATAATTCTGCCAATATTAATGTTCTTGTTCTTTTTTTTTCAGATTTGAAGAGAGGAGACCATAACAACTAATAATTATATCAATCAAAATGCCTTGGACAAAGGAGGAAAAAATATTTTGCGTCACTACTTATTTGGAGACGAAATCATTCAAAACGGTGCAAGCAAAATTTCTCAGGAAGTTCAACTTCAACAACTATCCCCAGAAAAACCAAATTTATCATTGGGCACACAAATTTCAAGCCACTGGATCAGTAAACAACCTCAACAAGAAGGCAGAAACACCCAGTTCTGGCAGGAAGCTGACTGCAAGATCTCCTGACAATGTGAATGCGGTGAGACATTGTCGGAAGGAGCCCGAAAAAGTCCATCCGAAGACGTAGCCAAGAGCTGGGTCTTTCACGTGCGTCAGTGCAAAGAATCTTGATCAAGGATCTTCAACTGTACCCATACAAGATCCAGATCAAGCATAAACTCACACCAGCTGACATGGCAAAACGTGTTGTGATGTGCCGGTGGTTCGAGAACAAGATCGAAGAGGATCCTGACTTTCTTGATGATGTTTGGTTCAGCGACGAAGCACACTTCTTGCTCTGTTGGCATGTCAATAGCAAGAACGATGTGTTCTGGGGCACACAAGCCCCAGACGAGGTGCTTCAGAGGCCTTTGCACTCTGTGAAATGCACGGCCTGGGTGGCCATCTCAAAACATGGCATAATCGGACCGTTTTGGTTTGAAGACGCAGACGAGGAGGCAGTCACTGTCACAAAGGAGCGTTACATTGTGGTGCTCAACAAGTTCTGGAGGGGACTTGGGAGACGTCGTGGTGTGAATCGAGATGTGCAATGGTTCCAACAAGATGGGGCAACTCCACATACAGCCAACATCACGATGGAGTGGCTGGACCACCGATTCCCTGATCGGCTGATCAGCAGGCACCGCGAACCCGAGTGGTCTCCGCATTCACCCGATCTGAACCCCCCAGATTTTTTATCTCTGGGGGTTCTTGAAGGATGAACTGAAAGTGGCCATCACCCAGAAGATTCGTGCCATCAGGAAGGAAGAGTGTGTCAGGGTGATTGACAACTTCGCTCGTCGGCTTCAAGTGTGTCTAAGGCGCAAAGGCGGTCATTTGGAACATGTGCTCTAATAAATGTATCCTTTGAGGTAGAGACCTCAAATCTTCAGTTTTTTAATTGTTATCATATCAGCTTCCAGGAAATGTAATCTTTTTTGGAGTTTCTTGTCTGAGTAATAAATTATTATCATGTTAATCGGTTCCATCTATTTTGAGACCCCTGGTATATCGGCAACTTGGCTTGCGCAAGAAAGAAATGAATTAAAATTGTTGTTGGAGAATTGAACCGCCCACTAGGGCCAAAAATAAAGGCAGGAAAATCAAAAACAAAGGAAAACCATGCAAGTAACATTTTAAAGAAAACAAATAAAGGAGTTAGCCGGTCACAGTGTAGAGACGCATGGGGCAAGGTTTCAGTTTGTCCACAAAATGGACATTGCTCACTTATCGCTTGCGAGAAGCGGTGAATTAGGGAATTTGTGGGTAGGATCCAATGAGCAATTCTCCATTGAAGATCCCCAACACGTTTCGGCACAGACTGTTTATAGTACCACCCCCAAATAGGGTAAAGGGGAGGGGTATTCGGCAGGACTGCAGGCCATCTACAGGGTACAGGGGAGGACAACGAAGGAAAAAAGATTTTTAAGCATTGCATATACAGGGTCTTTCGATTGCTCCCAGAAAAGGATAGAGAGCGGCCAAAACTAATCGGTTCCAAACTGAGAGAACCAGATAGACAAAGATTGGGGAAGGGTGGAGAAGATTCAGAGGTGGGTACGGGAGGGTTGCTTGCCCAGCCATTTGAGGCACAGTAGATGCGAAGCACCATTTTCAAAAAGCTGTCAACTCTGCGACACAATCTAATGCCAACCATTGAAGCCAGAGTGGTAGCACTGATCCACCTGTCATTGGTGGCATTTCTCAAGTGACACACTTTTGATACTGAGGCATTTATAAACTTTTGAATGAAGGTGCTTTCATTCACACACTCACCAAATACAGAGTTGTGAAATAATGGTTCATTGAAGAGCATGGATCGAACATAAGTCGAGGGGTCACGTTGACAGGTAAAGGCTTAGTAGCCGGCCTTTTTCATCAGGCGCTAAAGTAGCTGGCCTTTTTCATCAGGCGCTAAAGTAGCCGGCCTTTGTCATCAGGCGCTAAAGTAGCTGGCCTTTTTCATCAGGCGCTAAAGTAGCCGGCCTTTTTCATCAGGCGCTAAAGTAGCCGGCCTTTTTCTTCATTCGATTCCATATAGCATGAGACGATGGAGTAGAGTGGGTTTCTTGTAAGAAAGCCACATCTAGTTTCCGTTGCCTTACAAGGTTGACCACTTGGAGTATCCTAGACTTGCTCACACCACCATTTATATTGAGGCTACCAAAGATAGTCATAGAGATGTAAAAAAGGGAAGGAAAGGGAAATATGCGTATCAGCCTTTTAGTTCGCTTTTTGCCTTAACAATGTGTTTCTTAAGCCTACTGAATTGAGGTTCCGTGAAATTGTGGTCACTGGGTCGACGAATAATACACCTTGCCGTTTCAATAAACCCATGTCGATCAGAAAAATGATCTTTTATTTCAATATATCTTTTTCTAAAAGTCTGGTTCAGAAACTTGAGTATTTGCGATGGTAAGACGTTGGAATCGCTGTATGTGGGGAATTCCTCAATGTCATAGGATTCCTCCTCAGACATGGCAGAAGCACTATCTGGGACAATGTTTTTTTTTTTGTTTTTTTTTTGTATACTGAATCGAGGCTCGTGAAAGAGCTAACATTTACTTCACAAACAAATCAACCAGACAAACAAAACACACAAAAAGAAGGAGTGGAAAACAAGATGGGGAGAGAAGGGGAAGCACACAAACACAACATTTGAGAGCAGGGAGATGTGTGGAAGGGAGAGGGCTTGGGGGGAGGAGGCGTGGGAAGGGGGGGGGGGGGTGGAGGGAGAAGTATAAAACACAAGGACACCAAGGACTTCCAGGACAGAAGTTGGTATTTCAAAAAAGTGGAATTGGGGTGAAATTAGCGGGGGTAGAAAAGATCAAGGTTTTGGATGGGGGAAGATAAGAGATGGTGGTGAACAGCAGTTTTAAAGACCTGGAGGGTGGAGTGGGATTGAAGAGAGTGAGGGAGTTTGTTCCAGAGGTGGGAGAAGAGAGGAATGAAGGAGTGAAGGTGAGCAGAGAGTCTTGATTTTGGCAGTTTGACCATAAGAGGGTTGCAGGCAGATCTTGTGCGACCTGTAGGAATATTTGCGGGACAGAGCCCAGAGAGAGCTGGGGGGGCAAGGCCAGAGAGGAGTCGGTAGAAGATGGAAAGACCACCAACCTGCCTGCGGTGAGTGAGTGAGAGGCCCTTGGAGTTAGCTTCATCGCGGGAGATTCCAATGATTCTGAATGCTTTGGTTTCAACAGCGTGAAGACGAGCTAGGTGTGAGGCAGGAGCACCAGCCCAGAGGGGAGAGCAGTATTCCATTGAGCTGCGGATGAAAGCCTTGTATGTGGTGAGGAGCTCAGGTGTGCCAAGGAAGGACTTTGCACGACGGAGGATGCCCAGTCGGCGACTGGCTTTGGAGGCCAGATTTGAAATGTGGTTTTCCCAGGAAAGATCATGGCAGATAGTGAGACCCAAAAGCTTGAGTGACAGAACTTCTTGGAGAGGATTATTCAGAAAGTGGACGGGAGGGTTGTCCAGTCGGTCTTTTCGGAGAGACATCGTAAGAGTGTGACATTTGTCAGGATTGAAAGACATGTTCCACTTGTTTGCCCAGTCTGTGATTTTGTCCAGGTCTGCAGAGAGTGAGGAGGCAGCAGACTGCCGATCTGAGGGATGAAGAATGGAGCGACAGAGAGCAGAGTCATCAGCAAAGAGATACAGAGGATTTTCAAGAGAGTCAGAGAGATCATTGATGAAGACCAGAAAAAGCACAGGGCCCAGAACACTGCCTTGTGGAACTCCAGCCTGAACAGGAAGAGGAGATGAGAGAAACCCATTCAGGGCCACACGTTGACTACGACTAGAGAGGAAGTCCGCCAGCCATGCGTGGAGATTTCCATTGATACCAAAAGAGGAGAGTTTGGTGAGCAGAGCGGGGTGCCAGACCGTATCGAAGGCACGTGATATGTCAAGGGAGACTGCTCTAATTTCCTGTTTGGCATTGAGGACCTCCATCCATTGTTGAGAAAGCAGAAGCAGCATGTCCAGAGTAGAGTGTCCAGGTCTGAAACCAAATTGATGATCAGAGATCAAGCCATTGGAGAAGAGGAAAGATTTCATATCTGAAGCAATGATGGATTCCATGACTTTGCTGATAATTGGGAGAAGGCTGATTGGTCTGTAGTTGCTGGGATCTGTTTTTGCACCTTTTTTGTGCAAAGCGGTGATGTTGGCAGATTTCCACGCAGATGGAAGATGACCTTGAGCAAAAGAGAGGGTGAAGAGAACAGAGAGAGGGAGTGAAAGAGCGGAAGAACAGGATTTTAGGACCCGTGGGCTGATGCCGTCAGGTCCAGTTGCAGAATCCGAGTCGAGGGTTGACAGAAACTTTTCCACCTTGTCAGGAGGAAAGGACACAGAGTCCAGGAGCAGCTGGGTACGACTGGCTCTTTAGGCACCAGAATACTCTGTGGTGTGCAGGTCTCATCCTGCCATGTTTCTGTAGGAAAAGGTTGAGGGAGAGGTTCCACATGAACCCCAGGTAATGTGGGGGGGGGGGGGGGCGATTCGGCAACCTGTTGCACAATTTGCCTCGGGACAATCATTGTGCTCAGGTACATTTTCTAAATTGTCCGGTACAACGACTATTTGATTTGAAAGATCACCGTCAGGTGCGTTGGAACACCGACGAGGGGTCGAAATTTGCCGTTTTTGCCCCCCAGTCGATTCTCGACCCGACTTATCATAATTCGCACAAGGATTTAACGTAGTTTGCACTCTAACCTCATCTGGAGGTAGCGCATGCAACTCCTCCACATTAGACTGAGGGTCCATATCGGCAGCAGGCAGAGGATCTGCATTCACATTTAGCAATACTTCATATCGATTACTCATCGATGTTTTATCAGGTGGTACTGAGTCCAATATATCGGAGTCCAACCAAGTCCAAGTCCAATGCATCCTTCTTTTCCTTATGGGGTGGAGGGACATTCCGAGGTGTTTTCCTCTTTCTCAAAGAGGAGACGAGTGCAAAACCATCCCAAACGTTTTCATTCTCGGAGGTTTTCGATGTCGATGGTACAATTTCTGTCACAGTATCAGGGGGTGTTGTCTGCTCGGCCGCTGCGCGGGCAATTTGTGTACAAAACCGTTTTAGATGCCCAAAGTTCCCACAACCGAAACATTTTAACGTTTCCGTGGACACATATACCTGGTACTCGTGATTATCCATACAAAACATAAATACCGCGTTGAGCACATTGTCCACATTGGACGCAGGAAACACAATGTTACGCCTGCTGCCGGAAGGACATGATGTGTTTAGCCTGCTCGTTGCGACACCCCAGAGATTAACCACGTGATCTCCGACTCCACAGAGATAACATCGTGATCTCCGACACCTCAGAGATAACATCGTGATCTCCGACACCCCAGAGATAACATCGTGATCTCCGACCACCCAGAGATAACATCGTGATCTCCGACACCCCAGAGATAACATCGTGATCTCCGACACCCCAGAGATAACATCGTGATCTCCGACACCCCAGAGATAACATCGTGATCTCCGACACCCAGAGATAACATCGTGATCTCCGACACCCCAGAGATAACATCGTGATCTCCGACACCCCAGAGATAACATCGTGATCTCCGACACCCCAGAGATAACATCGTGATCTCCGACACCCCAGAGATAACATCGTGATCTCCGACACCCCAGAGATAACATCGTGATCTCCGACACCCCAGAGATAACATCGTGATCTCCGACACCCCAGAGATAACATCGTGATCTCCGACACCCCAGTGTCCAATATAGGTGCGTTGCCCACGGAGGGGGAGGGGGAGGGGGAGGGGGAGGGGAGGGGAGGGGAGGGGGAGGGGAGGGGGAGGGGAGGGGGAGGGGAGGGAGGGGGAGGGAGGGGAGGGGAGGGGGAGGGGAGGGGAGGGGAGGGAGGGGAGGGAGGGGAAGGGGAGGGAGGGGAGGGGAGGGGGAGGGAGGGGGAGGGAGGGGGAGGGGAGGGGGAGGGAGGGGGAGGGAAGGGGGAGGGGAGGGAGGGGAGGGGAGGGAGGGGGAGGGAGGGGAGGGGGAGGGAGGGGGAGGGGAGGGGGAGGGGGGATGGGGAGGGGAGGGGGAGGGAAGGGGGAGGGGGAGGAAGGGGGAGGGGAGGGGAGGGGGAGGGGAGGGGACGTGAGGGGAGGGGAGGGGGAGGGGAGGGGGAGGTGGGGGGAGGGGAGGGGGAGGGAGGGGAGGGGAGGGGGAGGGAGGGAGGGGAGAGGGAGGGAGGGGGGGAATAGAGGTAGCAACACAAGCGAGGATTGCAATGGAGGTGGGGAGGGGTGAGGTGAGGCAACGGGTGGGTTGAGGGGAGGGGAACGAGTGGGGTGAGGGGAGGGGAACGAGTGGGGTGAGGGGAGGGGAACGAGTGGGGTGAGGGGAGGGGAACGAGTGGGGTGAGGGGAGGGGAACGAGTGGGGTGAGGGGAGGGAACGAGTGGGGTGAGGGGAGGGAGACGAGTGGGGTCAGGGGGGAACGAGTGGGGTGAGGGGAGGGAACGAGTGGGTGAGGGAGGGGAACGAGTGGGGTGAGGGGAGGGGAACGAGTGGGGTGAGGGGAGGGAACGAGTGGGGGTGAGGGGAGGAGGGAACGAGTGGGGTGAGGGGAGGGGAACGAGTGGGGTGAGGGAGGGGAAACGAGTGGGGTGAGGGGAGGGGAACGAGTGGGTGAGGGGAGGGGAACGAGTGGGGTGATGGGAGGGGAACGAGTGGGGTGAGGGGAG